>NW_011888787.1:9333142-9335666 GCF_000151845.1 Pteropus vampyrus | reverse complement strand
GATATTATAAATTAAGTTTTCTATATGATAGCATGTTCCTAAAACTCGGGGCAAAAGAGAATATGAATGTATGTGTTTACAAATTGGGCCTTTCATTTAAATATAGGTACCTAATATATAAGGTTAATATATGGTACTAATAAGATGTACTATTCTCTTAGGTTTGCTCTGCCCAAATTGAGAATTCGAAGAAATTCAATAGTGAGGAGGAAATGAGAATGTCATTCGCCCATGATCAACCCAATCTATATAATTAAGAAATTTCAGATTACCAAGAATGGTCCCCAGAAGCCTTCCTGGTGAAAACAAAATCTGATTCAAGTAGGAAACAAAGGACAAAGAAAAGAGAGATGCTCTGTAAAAGCTGATATAAGTAAAAAGGTTTTGTTTCCTGGTGCTTTTCGAAGCAATGACAGAATAAACAGAATCTTTCAGATAAATTGCTTCGTGTTGATAACGCAACAGTAATATACTGACAATCAGTGTGTCCTCTCAGGAACCGAATAACGGTGCAGAGAAAATGTAAAAAGACTCACTGAAATAGATATTTCATCGCTCCGCCTTATACAAATAGGGATATGAATGGACTAAGGTGTTCACATGCCTTGAAATTCTGCCACTTATATTCATTCTTATTCAGCTTCAAGAAAGATAAGGATATAAACCCTATACTTATTTGGCTGCTGTAAGGTATGTTTTTATGCAATGATTTTCTATTAATGGCTCCACAAGACAATTTTAAGTCATCTATAAAGACATTAGAAATATATAAAACAATTTAAATTTTAAGGTTTTCTGATCATCTTGTTTTTAAGAAAAAGACTATTAAGTATAAAGAAACCGGCATAAACTTGAACCACCCAAAATAAAGATGACTGATTTATAATTCTATGACACAAAACAAATTTAGTTCAAGCAAGTATATGTTTCAGATTTAGGATTCGAGGCAGAGATTTGTAGAAAGAACTAACAAGAAAAGATCAAATACAGTGGCCTTTTCAAAATTGTATGAGCTTATCAAAACTATGATTTTCAACATTTCTGTATATATAAAATTGAGCCCAAGTGTTTAAAGTGATCATTGATATGCTCTTCCCTTTTGTGGAAAAAAAAAAAAGTGACCCCTTTTGCCATAGACTTGCAATTTCAGGAGAAAAAGTCACTCTAAGGATTATCGAAACTTTCAATAATCGCACTAAAGCAAAAAATTCAACATGTCATTTCTGGGTTACTCCTAGAGTTTGTTTCATGTTTTCATAAACCACGTAACTGATGCCTACGGCAGGGAGCACCTTCATGAAGTTTGGGGTGATGCCCCGGTAAAGTCCTGGTACTCCTTCCTTGGAAATTATTCGCCGGAAGAGGCCAACCATATTCAGCTGCGGGTTCCCCTCCACCATGGCTGGGAGACAGACAAACAAAAAAGAAACCAGGTCCATTTAATAGTCAAGCATGTTTTGTTATTATTACTATACACAATTGTTGTTCAGATGATATTCTAGAATACAATGAAGGGTAAAATTTATTCCAAGGGGCCCAAGAAAGTGCCCCTTTATATAATTCTCCTTGTAGAGCACTTCGTAGTGAGTGCCCCGGTCATAATAATGGTGATAAGCTATTTACTGAGTTGATTACTATGTGCTAGATATAGAGTTAATTACTTTATATGCCAATCCCTCAACATAAGTATTATTAGACCCATTTATAAGTGAGGAATTGGAGGCTCGGAACGATGGAGGAACCGGTCCTAATACACTTAGCTAGCAAACGGGAGAGTTGAGAGCTAATGCTGCTTCCGACTCCAAAGCTCACGCACTTTCTGCCACCCACCCCTCACCCGTCCTCCTCATTAACCAAGCACCAGTCAGAGAACGGTCCACTCTTGGGAAGTAAGGGGAATGTGGGGAACACTTTAGGGAGCTTAGGAAAACATAGGGTCCCTGGGCCCTATGAAAATGATCTCAATAGACAAGAAAGGGAGGAAGGGAATGCCATGGGGACGCCAGGGATTGCTGGGCGGGGCTCCTCACGGTGGCATGTAGCCGCCAGAGGTGGGCGAGGTGGCGGTGGGGAAATGGAGATGAAGCGAAAAATTAAGTGGTGCCAGATTATTATGGGCTTTAGAATTCCTGCTAAGGACTTTGGAATTTATTCTGAAGAGACCGAAGAGTCAGTCACAAAGATTTCTGAGCAGGACTCGAATGATCAGATCTGGCCTTTAGAAACAAACCTGCCAGCCATGCAAGGGACCGAACTGGAGTTGGCAGATCGGAGGGGGAGACTTGGTAAGTGATGCTGTGAATCGGGGGCAGCCTGGTCTGAAGTCTCCCTCCACTATTTACTAAAGGTATAAATTTGTGGAAGTTACTTAATCTCTTCTGGCCCTAGTTACTCGTCTGCAAAATGGAGATAATATTAGTATCCTCCCTCCAAAGATGGTCATGATGGTCAAATGAGAGAATACACGTGAAACGTTTCGTTTACTACTTGGCATTTTTCTCTCCAGCCACATGGTCTTCTTCTG
>NW_011888787.1:9330548-9333092 GCF_000151845.1 Pteropus vampyrus | reverse complement strand
CACTAAAGCAAAAAATTCAACATGTCATTTCTGGGTTACTCCTAGAGTTTGTTTCATGTTTTCATAAACCACGTAACTGATGCCTACGGCAGGGAGCACCTTCATGAAGTTTGGGGTGATGCCCCGGTAAAGTCCTGGTACTCCTTCCTTGGAAATTATTCGCCGGAAGAGGCCAACCATATTCAGCTGCGGGTTCCCCTCCACCATGGCTGGGAGACAGACAAACAAAAAAGAAACCAGGTCCATTTAATAGTCAAGCATGTTTTGTTATTATTACTATACACAATTGTTGTTCAGATGATATTCTAGAATACAATGAAGGGTAAAATTTATTCCAAGGGGCCCAAGAAAGTGCCCCTTTATATAATTCTCCTTGTAGAGCACTTTGTAGTGAGTGCCCCGGTCATAATAATGGTGATAAGCTATTTACTGAGTTGATTACTATGTGCTAGATATAGAGTTAATTACTTTATATGCCAATCCCTCAACATAAGTATTATTAGACCCATTTATAAGTGAGGAATTGGAGGCTCGGAACGATGGAGGAACCGGTCCTAATACACTTAGCTAGCAAACGGGAGAGTTGAGAGCTAATGCTGCTTCCGACTCCAAAGCTCACGCACTTTCTGCCACCCACCCCTCACCCGTCCTCCTCATTAACCAAGCACCAGTCAGAGAACGGTCCACTCTTGGGAAGTAAGGGGAATGTGGGGAACACTTTAGGGAGCTTAGGAAAACATAGGGTCCCTGGGCCCTATGAAAATGATCTCAATAGACAAGAAAGGGAGGAAGGGAATGCCATGGGGACGCCAGGGATTGCTGGGCGGGGCTCCTCACGGTGGCATGTAGCCGCCAGAGGTGGGCGAGGTGGCGGTGGGGAAATGGAGATGAAGCGAAAAATTAAGTGGTGCCAGATTATTATGGGCTTTAGAATTCCTGCTAAGGACTTTGGAATTTATTCTGAAGAGACCGAAGAGTCAGTCACAAAGATTTCTGAGCAGGACTCGAATGATCAGATCTGGCCTTTAGAAACAAACCTGCCAGCCATGCAAGGGACCGAACTGGAGTTGGCAGATCGGAGGGGGAGACTTGGTAAGTGATGCTGTGAATCGGGGGCAGCCTGGTCTGAAGTCTCCCTCCACTATTTACTAAAGGTATAAATTTGTGGAAGTTACTTAATCTCTTCTGGCCCTAGTTACTCGTCTGCAAAATGGAGATAATATTAGTATCCTCCCTCCAAAGATGGTCATGATGGTCAAATGAGAGAATACACGTGAAACGTTTCGTTTACTACTTGGCATTTTTCTCTCCAGCCACATGGTCTTCTTCTGGCTCCTCAAAGGTGCCTGTTTCCTCAGTGCCTTCACGTGTACTTGCCCTCAGGCCGGATGCTCCTTTCCGCCCTACCCACCTTCGCCCAGTTGTCTCACTTGTCCTTCGAGGCTCAGCTTGAACGACAACACTCTGGCTCCCAAGTTAGGTTAGAGACCCTTACTCTGTGGCCCCCTCGCAAAGGAGAGGTGGGTTAATGAGGTTATTTGCTGAATGTGTGTCCTCTGCGCTTTACTTGGCAGGGACCACATCTGACCTGGGGACTGCTCTAACCCCAGAATCTGGCAGGGCATCCAGCACCCAACAGTGGCTCAGGAAGTATTTGTTAACGATTGACTGTTTGGCTGAAGGAGGGGTGATTGGTACTTGGAAGAGAGGATGTGGATGGAGCTGTAGAGATGCAGAGTGTACTATTCAAAAAAATGAGAGCGGGAAGATTGGCCAGGGAAAGAACAAAAAAGAAAGGCATAGAATGCACGCTTTCATATAGCAATAAAAGCCAGCAAACCATAAGAGAATAATCCATGAGATGGCAGAAGAGCCAGGAGGGCGCCGTGTCACCAAAGTCAAGGTGGAGAGGGATCGCATTTAAAAGCTGCAGGGTCATTATAATAAACAAGTCCAGCCACCATTTATCAAGGATCTGACAAATGCCAGGTGCTTTAGATAGATTGTAACTAATTCTTACAACACTGTACCGTTTTCATTCCTATTTACAGACGAGAAAATGAAAACCCGAAGAGGTTCGGCACAAGAATCTGAACTCGAGTCCATCTAGACACGAAAGCTTCTAGATTCTTAAAACATGCGTTCTCGGCATAGGCCGAAAAAAATTCTTACTCTGCTTATGCCTAAAGCACAGATACACATATATATGCAGTTGTCTGTGGTAGGAAAACTTTATGAAGAGTGATTAAGGAAATAATTTGTAAAAAGGGTCTTTAGAGAGGCGATAATGAAAAAAAGGTCGAGAGATACCATCTTAAGACCACATCCTGCTGTCTCAGTAGAACTTGAAGTTTCAAAACCACGTTAGTGCTGCGGGACTTGTTATCAGCGGCATCCTTTCATTAAAAACTGACCTTGAGCCTGCATGCGCGTTCTCACCAAAGCCAACGGGTAGCTGGCCAGCTGCCCGCAGGTGCTGGATAAGGCGCCACATCCCAGCAGCACCAGGACGCCGGGGTTTACAGAGTCTTTGGCAAAATTATC
>NW_011888787.1:9327038-9329938 GCF_000151845.1 Pteropus vampyrus | reverse complement strand
CATGCTTTCATAGAGCAATAAAAGCCAGCAAACCATAAGAGAATAATCCATGAGATGGCAGAAGAGCCAGGAGGGCGCCGTGTCACCAAAGTCAAGGTGGAGAGGGATCGCATTTAAAAGCTGCAGGGTCATTATAATAAACAAGTCCAGCCACCATTTATCAAGAATCTGACAAATGCCAGGTGCTTTAGATAGATTGTTACTAATTCTTACAACACTGTACCGTTTTCATTCCTATTTACAGACGAGAAAATGAAAACCTGAAGAGGTTTGGCACAAGAATCTGAGCTCAAGTCCATCGAGACACGAAAGCTTCTAGATTCTTAAAACATGCGTTCTCGGCATAGGCCGAAAAAAATTCTCACTCTGCTTATGCATAAAGCACAGATACACATACATATGCAGTTGTCTGTGGTATGAAAACTTTATGAAGAGGGAGTGAGTGATTAAGGAAATAATTTGTAAAAAGGGTCTTTAGAGAGGCGATAATGAAAAAAAGGTTGAGAGATACCATCTTAAGACCACATCCTGCTGTCTCAATAGAACTTGAAGTTTCAAAACCACGTTAGTGCTGCGAGACTTGTTATGAGCGGCATCCTTTCATTAAAAACTGACCTTGAGCCTGCATGCGCGTTCTCACCAAAGCCAAGGGGTAGCTGGCCAGCTGCCCGCAGGTGCTGGATAAGGCGCCACATCCCAGCAGCACCAGGACGCCGGGGTTTACAGAGTCTTTGGCAAAATTATCCAGCCAATGAGACTTCAAGAGCTGCCAGAGAAACAGAAAAGAAGAACAGTGAATGAGAAGAAGAACAGTCAATGACTAAGTTTCGGACTGCTTTCAGTCAACATGAACATTTTCACGGCTACTCTCGTTCTTACGGGAGACAGGCCACCTTTCTGCAAGATGGGGCGGCACACTCCCAGGCCTGGCAGCCACTGTAGGGGGGCGGCAGCTCTGTAAAGAGGTGGAGAAGTGGCTGGGGATTCAGAACACGTGAGGTTTGCACTGGTTGCTCATCTTCTTCCAAATAAACAGCAAGAACGATAGCACATGGAATGTAGGACATAAAGAACATTTCCTATCGTGTTAATATAAATAATGTAATACAACTAATTGTATCTAAATTTGTACTTTACACATGTTATGTCATTGGGTCCTTTTACAAAGCTCTGAAGTGGAGCCATTCTTCTGATTTTAGAAATGAGGAAAATTAGTCTCGGCAGTTTTTTTTTTTAACAACGGTACAAAATCACGTATACTGATCCCCCTGGGCCATGCTTTTTTCCCTGTTATTCTAGGTTCCTGCATTTCCTTTAGAAGGCAATAATTGAGAGAAGTTGTATAAAATATGTATGCTAATCTTTTTAAATGTAAAATATTTTAAGTATAAAAATGTATGCTAATATGTGGGAAATTTTATACTTCATTATTGTAGCCCAAGAATACTCATAAACCACCCAAAACAATCCACAAATTCAACACAATCCCTAATCAAATGACATTTTTTTTTGAGGAAACAGAAAAACATTCTAAAATTTATATAGACTCTCAAGGGACCCCAAGTAGCTAAAATAACTTTGGAAGAGTAAATGTGGAGGCCTTACACTGCCTGATTTCAATACATACTGTAAAGCAACAGTCATCAAGACAGTGTAGTAGCGATATAATGACAGATACATAGATCAATGAAACAAAACAGAAAGCTTAGGAATAAACTTGAACATACAGCCAAATGACCTTCAACAAGGATGCCAAGACTACACACTGTGGAAAGAAGTTTCTTTATCAGACGATGCTGGGAAAATTGGCTATCCACAGGCAAAAGAATAAAGTTGGACCCTTACTTTACACTATATACAAAAATCAATGCAAAATGGATTAAAGACCTAAACATAAGACCTAATACTATAAAACTCCTCAGAGAAAATAGGCTAAGAGCTTCAAGACATTGGATTTGGCATAATTTCTTAGATATGACACCAAAAGCATAAGCAAAACAAAAGCAAAAATAGAAAAATGGACTTCCTCAACTTAAAAAATTCTGTGCAGCCGAGGAAACAATCAACAGAGCGAAAAGACAGTCTACGGAACGGGAGAATATATTTGCAAGCCATATATCTGGTTAATATTCAAAATATTTAAAGAATTGCTACAAGTCAACAACAACAATAAAAAGAAATTAAAAATGGGCAAAGGACTTGGCTAGACATTAGTACTAAGGGGATGTATACGTGGACGACAAGCATAGAAAAGATGATGAACATCAGTTATCATCAGAGAAATGCAAATCAAAAGAACGATGAGATACTGCCTCACACCTCCTGGTATGGCCACTATTCCAAAAAAAAACAAAAAAAAGGCAACAACAACATTACCTCCCCTCCACCCCCCTCAAAGGAAAAAAAAACTCAAAAACTAATGAGTGTTAGTAAGGATGTAGAGAAATTAGAATTCTTGTGTACTATTAGTAGGAGTGGAAAAGGATGCAGCTGCTATGGAAAAAAGTTTGACTGTTCTTGAAAAAGCTTAATACAGCATCACCATGTAATCCAATGATTCTACCCCTAGGTATATAACCAAAGGAACTGAATGCAGAGACTGGAACAGATACTTGTATCCAATTTTCATTACAGCAGTATTCATAACAGCCAAAAGGGAAAAACAACTCAAGTGTCCATCAACAGATAAATAAACAAAATGTGGTATAACTTACAGTGGAATATTATTCAGCCATAAAAAGGTATGAAGTTCCAATATATGCTACAACATGGATTAACCCTAAAAACATTATGCCAGGTGAAATAAGCCAGGGGTAAAAAAAAGGACAAATATTACACACATTGTATACAATGTGTGTAACTAATGCCCCTGCACTGTGCCCTTAAAAATGGTTAAAATG
>NW_011888787.1:9324005-9326988 GCF_000151845.1 Pteropus vampyrus | reverse complement strand
TTTTTTTTGAGGAAACAGAAAAACATTCTAAAATTTATATAGACTCTCAAGGGACCCCAAGTAGCTAAAATAACTTTGGAAGAGTAAATGTGGAGGCCTTACACTGCCTGATTTCAATACATACTGTAAAGCAACAGTCATCAAGACAGTGTAGTAGTGATATAATGACAGATACATAGATCAATGAAACAAAACAGAAAGCTTAGGAATAAACTTGAACATACAGCCAAATGATCTTCAACAAGGATGCCAAGACTACACACTGTGGAAAGAAGTTTCTTTATCAGACGATGCTGGGAAAATTGGCTATCCACAGGCAAAAGAGTAAAGTTGGACCCTTACTTTACACTATATACAAAAATCAATGCAAAATGGATTAAAGACCTAAACATAAGACCTAATACTATAAAACTCCTCAGAGAAAATAGGCTAAGAGCTTCAAGACATTGGATTTGGCATAATTTCTTAGATATGACACCAAAAGCATAAGCAAAACAAAAGCAAAAATAGAAAAATGGACTTCCTCAACTTAAAAAATTCTGTGCAGCCAAGGAAACAATCAACTGAGCGAAAAGGCAGTCTATGGAACAGGAGAATATATTTGCAAGCCATATATCTGGTTAATATTCAAAATATTTAAAGAATTGCTACAAGTCAACAACAACAATAAAAAAAAATTAAAAATGGGCAAAGGACTTGGCTAGACATTAGTACAAAGAGGATGTATAAGTGGACGACAAGCATAGAAAAGATGATGAACATCAGTTATCATCAGAGAAATGCAAATCAAAAGAACGATGAGATACTGCCTCACACCTCCTGGTATGGCTACTATTCCAAAAACAAACAAACAAAAAAAAGCAACAACAACATAACCTCCACTCCACCCCCCTCAAAGGAAAAAAAAAACTCAGAAACTAATGAGTGTTAATAAGGATGTAGAGAAATTAGAATTCTTGTGTACTATTAGTAGGAGTGGAAAAGGATGCAGCTGCTATGGAAAAAAGTTTGACTGTTCCTCAAAAAGCTTAATACACCATCACCATGTAATCCAATGATTCTACCCCTAGGTATGTAACCAAAGGAACTGAATGCAGAGACTGGAACAAATACTTGTATCCAATTTTCATTATAGCAGTATTCATAACAGCCAAAAGGGAAAAACAACTCAAGTGTCCACAACAGATAAATAAACAAAATGTGGTATAACATACAGTGGAATATTACTCAGCCATAAAAAGGTATGAAGTTCCAATATATGCTACAACATGGATTAACCCTAAAAACATTATGCCAGGTGAAATAAGCCAGGGGTAAAAAAAAGGACAAATATTACACACATTGTATACAATGTGTGTAACTAATGCCCCTGCACTGTGCCCTTAAAAATGGTTAAAATGGCAAATTCTGTTATATATATTTTACCACAATTTAAAAAAAATAATGATGTAACATACCAAAAGCATACTGAATTGTCCACTTTAAACGAGTGAAATATATGGTATGTGAATTATAGCTTAATAAAGCTGTTTTTTAAAAAGTAGAGTCCTCCAAAAAGCTTTCACTACACACTCCACCCCCTCCCCCGCCCCCAGCTACTGGCTGACGAGGGACACCTGGCCGCACTGTGCGTTAGCTGTTTGCTTGTCTCTCCCCCACACCAGATCTTCAGGTTTTTAAAGGCAGACACCACGTCCTTCGTTCGACCTCTTACATCCAGTGTATAACCCCGTGGCTTGCACACAATGTGTGTCCAAGAAATGTTTGCCAGATTCATAAATTATCAAATGGCTTAAATGGCGAGGCCGATTCAAGATTTGCAGTCTGAGTCACCTCATCACTACCAGGGATAACTCTGAGCTACCCACATACTTTATCAATGTCAGATTGGAGCAGATCAGAGAAAATGTGCCATTTTTGCTTACTTTCTCTCCCCTCAAAAAAATCCCCAGTACCATCTTCTAAGCTGAACAACTATATCAGAATGCAAGTCTACTATCTTCATTAATAAAAATAATTCACAGGGAAATCTAATTCAAAACTGACCACAGGTGTATGGGGTCTCATAGGCAAGGTACTTGAAAAGGTCAAATAACACACCCTTGAATTCCCTTTTGATCACAAACTGTTCCCTGGTATATTTGTACTTCTTTATACAAAGTCACATTCGAACAATAAGAACTATTTAACTATACTTTCAAATTCAAAAAATTGCTACACACTCACCTCATATACAGCAAGATCTATACCTGCATAAGGTATGATGCCTAATAGATTAGGAATATAACCTTTGTAAAAAGCTCCCAGGCCTTCATGTTTCACAATCTTCTTGGCACAATCGAATAGTCCAGAGTACTGTCCGGTTTTGCCCACGGCCAGCCTGGTTTTCATAACCTGGGTTAAGAAAGAATATAACAAAACACTAATGCTCATATTAACTCTATCGCCACAACATTTAAAGGAAGCGATTTTGCAGAAAACAACTACCTAGCACATATCGTCACCCACGTGACTGTCCCGTTAGTTGGTGTGTTCTCCCTCACATATCATCACTATTGAGGGGTTAAGGAGAGAGCCAAGAGGACCCATTTATTGCAAAGAGGATCTGAGCGAGGGCGGTAGCAGAGGAAACAGAGAAAAGTCAATCTATTGATGTCTTAACAAAATTGACTGGTGACCAGTTAGATACGGAGTATAAAAGATGATTCCGGTGCATCTAGCTTGGAGTATGGGATGAGGGCAACAGGGAGGTGGAAAGGTGATGCTATTATTTCCTGAAATGAACGATGTAAGAGGACGACGCGGTATTGAGTTAGGACACTTTTTTGAGGGATGTATGGAGTAATATGAACAATCATATTAAGATGCTTGCAAGGAAAGCTATAGCGATGTGCATACCACAAATGTGAAAATTAAGGGCATACCTTCCCTAGATCTTATAAGTTATTGAAAACCCCTTTTTCATATCAATAAAGATGCCCAC
>NW_011888787.1:9320556-9323490 GCF_000151845.1 Pteropus vampyrus | reverse complement strand
ATGATGCCTAATAGATTAGGAATATAACCTTTGTAAAAAGCTCCCAGGCCTTCATGTTTCACAATCTTCTTGGCACAATCGAATAGTCCAGAGTATTGTCCGGTTTTGCCCACGGCCAGCCTGGTTTTCATAACCTGGGTTAAGAAAGAATATAACAAAACACTAGTGCTCATATTAACTCTATCGCCACAACATTTAAAGGAAGTGATTTTGCAGAAAACAACTACCTAGCACATATCGTCACCCACGTGACTGTCCCGTTAGTTGGTGTGTTCTCCCTCACCTATCATTACTACTGAGGGGTTAAGGAGAGAGCCAAGAGGACCCATTTATTGCAAAGAGGATCTGAGCGAGGGCGGTAGCAGAGGAAACAGAGAAAAGACAAGCTATTGATGTCTTAACAAAATTGACTGGTGACCAGTTAGATACGGAGTATAAAAGATGATTCCGGTGCATCTAGCTTGGAGCATGGGATGAGGGCAACAGGGAGGTGGAAAGGTGATGCTATTATTTCCTGAAATGAACGATGTAAGAGGACGACTCGGTATTGAGTTAGGACACTTTTTTGAGGGATGTATGGAGTAATATGAACAATTATATTAAGATGCTTGCAAGGAAAGCTATAGCAATGTGCATACCACAAATGTGAAAATTAAGGGCATACCTTCCCTAGATCTTATAAGTTATTGAAAACCCCTTTTTCATATCAATAAAGATGCCCACATCTACAATATCATTTCTGCTCTAAGGTGGGAGTTAGAAAACTTTTTCGGTAAAGGCCAAATAGCATATATTTGCAAATCTAAAATATCAGGTCTCTGTAGTATATTGGTTTGGGTTTTTTTTTTTTCCTTTTAACCACCTTTTAAAAATGTATAAACTATTCTTAGCTCGAGGACTGTATAAAATAGTCCACAGGTTCATGATTTGCCAACCACGCTCGAATGGAAGAATATCAAGGCAGGTCAACCATCACCATGTCAAATCCTGAGGTTCCCTTATAAAACTTTTGGTGCCAGAACTCTTTGGAGAGGAACGGGTGTCATCATGCTTAGCAACACTGGGGCCGGCCTCCAACACAGCCCCCAGCTACCCCTCCCTCTTGGTATTCACACCCTGTGTAGTCCCCTCCCACACTCTACCGTGGGTGGTCTGTGTGACCAACAGAACGCAGCAGAGGTGACAAAAGACTGTAGCTTCCATCCTGGGTGCTTACACTCTCTCCCTCTCTCTATCTCTGATCACTGACTTGGGGAAAACCAGCTACCATGCTGTGAAGAAACTCAAGCAGTCTCTGGAGAGGCCATGTAATAAGAAACTGATGTCTCCAGCCAAGAGCCAGGGAAACAGGTGAGCCGGAAGCACGTCCACCCGCAGGTGAACCTTGCTGTGACCGTAGCCTTGGCTGATACCTTGACTATAGGCTGTGAGAAACCTTGAACCAGAGGCACCCAACTAAAGCTACTCAGATTCTTGATCCACAGAAACTGTGAGATAATAAATGCTTATTGTTTTAAGCTGTCGATTTTGGGGTAACTTACTACACAGCAATAGATAATTAATACAAACACCGTTAATACAGTCAGACTCCGCAATGGTACTTACCTCCATGGGATAAATAAAAGTCTGTGCAGTTGCTCCAGCCATGGAACCAGAAATAAATCTCTCAGAGGTTCCTATTTTTTGTCCTTCCTCAGTAAGCAACTTCTTGTACTGTATAAATAAATTTTTAAATGCACTTTAATACCTGCTATAGACAGAATTGTGTCCCCCCACCCTCCACACACACATTCAGATGTTGAAGCTGCAACCAGCAAGGTGGTGGGATTTGGAGATGGGGCCTTTGGAGGGAATTAGGGTTAGATGAGGTCATCAGGGCCTTGCCCTCGTGACAGGATCAGTGTCCTGATCAGAATTGACACTAAAGAGTTTTCTTTCTCTCTTTCTCTTTCTCTAACCCTAACCCCATAGTTTTCCTTTTCGTAAGATGAGTTTATTTTCACTGGTACAAATAAAACTAATGGGTGACAAAGAAATATTAACCAAACGACTTAGAAAAACAGTTTGTGTAGCTACTACATAGAATTATACCTTCACTAACAATATAGTAATAGCAATTACCTGTTCATACGCCCAGAACTTTATAGCTGTCTCAGGAGCAATTTTCATGACATTTGTACCATTTCCTCTCCAAAGGGAGCGGAAGCCTCCTTCTTTCACCATCTGTCGAAAGCCATCATATATGTTCATTTTGTCTGACGTGGAGCCATGGACCTAAAAATGAAAGCAAAATACATAAAATACTGGTGGCATGTTATTATTACTACTTCTGGAGTAACCATACAAACCGTAATCTTTTCTCCGATGCTGTTTATTAATGCAAGAAGATGTACTTGAAAATAAAATATAGAAGGTTGAGAAAATACATAATAACGGGAAAAGTTATTACCTCCATTTTAGAAGCCTGACTCTGAATCTAAAACTTAAAAAAAAAAAAAATTGGTATCCTCAGTGTGAAAAGGCAGAGAGAACATGATCAAAATTAAAGTTATGATCAACATTTATAGGGAAACATGAACTAAACTATGTATTAGGCTATAGAACACCCTTTGGAATGTGAAAAAGTTCAGTTTAAGAAAAACAAAAATATGTACTGCGGGTAATATATTATCTCTCCCAAGAAGTAATACCAACATGAAATATAAATATGTTTAAAAACAATTTGGATAGTATGTACATCAGAGCCAAAAACACTGGAATGCACACAGTCTGACACCAAAAATAAAAATCGTACCTTCTACGGCTTATCTCGAGGTCTCCCTAGGCAACAAATTCAGACAATATGTACCAACCACCTAACCCAGTGAGTACTGATGAATTATTTTGCTTATACTATAGGTGCGATAGCTATTATACTAGACCTTATAACTGCCT
>NW_011888787.1:9310190-9320506 GCF_000151845.1 Pteropus vampyrus | reverse complement strand
GGATAAATAAAAGTCTGTGCAGTTGCTCCAGCCATGGAACCAGAAATAAATCTCTCAGAGGTTCCTATTTTTTGTCCTTCCTCAGTAAGCAACTTCTTGTACTGTATAAATAAATTTTTAAATGCACTTTAATACCTGCTATAGACAGAATTGTGTCCCCCCACCCTCCACACACACATTCAGATGTTGAAGCTGCAACCAGCAAGGTGGTGGGATTTGGAGATGGGGCCTTTGGAGGGAATTAGGGTTAGATGAGGTCATGAGGGCCTTGCCCTCGTGACAGGATCAGTGTCCTGATCAGAAGAGACACTAAAGAGTTTTCTTTCTCTCTTTCTCTTTCTCTAACCCTAACCCCATAGTTTTCCTTTTCGTAAGATGAGTTTATTTTCACCGGTACAAATAAAACTAATGGGTGACAAAGAAATATTAACCAAACGACTTAGAAAAACAGTTTGTGTAGCTACTACATAGAATTATACCTTCATTAACAATATAGTAATAGCAATTACCTGTTCATACGCCCAGAACTTTATAGCTGTCTCAGGAGCAATTTTCATGACATTTGTACCATTTCCTCTCCAAAGGGAGCGGAAGCCTCCTTCTTTCACCATCTGTCGAAAGCCATCATATATGTTCATTTTGTCTGACGTGGAGCCATGGACCTAAAAATGAAAGCAAAATACATAAAATACTGGTGGCATGTTATTATTACTACTTCTGGAGTAACCATACAAACCGTAATCTTTTCTCCGATGCTGTTTATTAATGCAAGAAGATGTACTTGAAAATAAAATATAGAAGGTTGAGAAAATACATAATAACGGGAAAAGTTATTACCTCCATTTTAGAAGCCTGACTCTGAATCTAAAACTTAAAAAAAAAAAAAATTGGTATCCTCAGTGTGAAAAGGCAGAGAGAACATGATCAAAATTAAAGTTATGATCAACATTTATAGGGAAACATGAACTAAACTATGTATTAGGCTATAGAACACCCTTTGGAATGTGAAAAAGTTCAGTTTAAGAAAAACAAAAATATGTACTGCGGGTAATATATTATCTCTCCCAAGAAGTAATACCAACATGAAATATAAATATGTTTAAAAACAATTTGGATAGTATGTACATCAGAGCCAAAAACACTGGAATGCACACAGTCTGACACCAAAAATAAAAATCGTACCTTCTACGGCTTATCTCGAGGTCTCCCTAGGCAACAAATTCAGACAATATGTACCAACCACCTAACCCAGTGAGTACTGATGAATTATTTTGCTTATACTATAGGTGCGATAGCTATTATACTAGACCTTATAACTGCCTCTATCTAAAAACTGATTAAATCTAATAAATCAAAAATAATTAAAGAAACCAGCTATTCTTCTGATTGTTTTAGCTTACACAAAATGAGTGACTTCCACTAAAAAAAAAAAAAAAAAAAGAGGGGAAGGGCTGAAGTCCAAAGGTCAGTCATGAGGAAAGTACATGACAGAGCCACAACAAAAATTCTGGACACCAAAGACTCGGTGAGCTTTCTTGGTTGGTGGGCAACACTCTCTGCATATTGTCACACGTGGATGCCAGGAAGGTGACACATCATGACTTTCCAGGGAGAGGAAAACAGAAGCTCTGCGTTTGGTACTTCCTCAGGATCAGCCCTATGGTTCTCCTTTCTTTGGCTTATTTTAATCTGTATCTTTTCCTTATAATAAATCATAACAGTTCAATGAGTCCTGAATTATTGAATCTGAAGGTAGTTAGGCAACCCCCTGAACCTACAGAAACTAAAGTCCAGAGATAGTCATTTTATTTTAAATAAACTTCACAATAAAATATGACCAAGGAAAAGATGAATGCTTATTCAAGTTCTCTCAATTTACTAATATTCCTAAAGAAACACACACACACCGATTCTCTCTCTCTTTTCTTTAAATCATTATCTTTACCTCTAAATCCATTTTGAGATTAGGTACATTCTGTATGGATGCTGGTTTAAAATACTGTCAGAAATAGTTTTGTACAGAAACACAAGGACAAATACAAAAAGGGTTGACCATAGGTATAACAAACTCAGCTTCTAAAAAATATATTTTAAGCAACTACTATATTCCAGTGGGCGTTCCACTGTATCAGGCATTTTGATATACCTTATGGTATTTAATTCTTACAAACACCCTTTTTTAGATATTTTTCTCCCCATTCCAAAATGAAAGCAAATGAGACCTCAGGGGTTTCAGGCGGTGTAAGAACCGTGAGATACTTCATCCCTCCTCTAACTTGTTGTAGAGGAAACGCTATTTAATTCTCTGAGCCTCAGATTCCCCACAGATCATACGAGGATAAAATGCCTACCTCACTGAGTTACTAGGAGGATTGGATGGGTCACCATGATGACCATCAGGTAAATAACAATTCCTTTCCTTTGCCTCTTTCTTTCTGGACTGACCAGCCAACGCTACACTGCAGTAAATAGCAAAGTCAGTCTATAAATCCAGGTCTTTTTCTGCTAACCCCAGCTTTAGAATAATTTTTTAATTCCCCCATTTTTCCCTTGTTCCAAGATTCTATATTTCAGAAAAACCCCACTTTTGAGAAAATACATAAAATAGAAAGGAAAATATAAATAATTTAAGAACACTACAATAATAAGTGGAGACTTATTTTAAATTAAACATTTCCACAGTCATAGAACACCAAAGATCACAAAGATCACATATCAACAATTTAAGGTTTGATAGAAAACACTAAGCTACTTCCATGGGCTGAATTTAAGGTTAATAGCAATAAAAGAGAGAGATGTTTTTTAAAGCTGTGAAAGACGATTACTTAGAATTTTGAAACTTTTTCTTCGAAGCACCTTATTTTCCATTGTTTTAGGGTATTTGGAACAAACTTGGACACAAGATCATGAAGTTCACCTGCATCATGACTTTTAGGCGATCCAAAGGGGCCGTGCTCGTCCGCGAGATGGCGCCAGCAACGCCTCCGGCCAAAAGCTGCCGCCACCACTGTCCCGACTGCCTTTCGTCCTCCGTGAACTCATCCGGAATAGTTAAACTATCTCCTATGTCAATACCCTGTTAAAATGGGGGGGAAAAAAGAAACCCAGGCTCCTTCAATTAAAAATAGATTATCCCAGAAAGTATGGTTTAGAGAAGAATCGTGTGTTATTTTACAGTTAAGATCAACTTCATGCCTTAGAAAGTATACTGAACCAATTTAAGCATATAAACGATCATAAATAACCTGTTCACACTAAACGAAGTGCATTATCAGTTCATAAAGAAATAAAAATTAACAATAATTACACGTTTACAAAACCATCAATTACCACTTTCTTAATAGATTCAGAGTAACTTCTCTCCTCCGGGTCTAAGTCAAAATGAAAGGGCAGTGTTTAATTACATGTAGTGAATACTTTACAGCTAGAGAAAGAAATGAGTTGGTCAATGCTTCTAAGATACTCCCTTGATCTCAAAATTATATCCATATTATACCTTATACTATAACATATACTTTATATATAAATAAAATTAAGTACAACTGTGTATACAAATACCCCTACATTGATTTCATAAATATATTGTCTATAAATATTTTTATAAACCTGATTTGTCATTTAAAGTATGCCATAGATTCTACACAAAATTTAGCTAACAGGAGGTACTTAGAGTGATCTTCCCCCCAATCCATTCTAAACATCATTACAGATTACAAAAATAGTTTGAAAAAAACAAAGTTCTATAATGATAATATTTTTACAGCTTTAGTTTCTAAATAATTTTGGTACAAAAGATTTTATAGGTAAGAGTATAAGGGTACGGATCCATAGTAGTGTAGATGAAAAACGGGGTTCTGTGGAAAGTAACCTCACAGGCTGACCTGATAGGTCATGGTGGGTTGTCACTCCCTAGGCATACGATTTCTTTAACTTAAAGTCTTATCTTTGCCTCAAGCGAGCAGTGTCCATTATTTCTGTTCACCCAGGTTAACACACCTTTGAAATGCCCCCTTTGAGGCCCCTCAAAAGAGCACATAAATTTACCTATCCCGTAATCCCATCCCTTCCTTGCTTCCATCCACCTCCACGTAATCTTCCTTACGTTCCCTCCCTAATCTAAACTGCAAACTGTTACCACCCAAAGCATTTATCTCCCTCTGTTGAGATCTTGCTCCATGTCTTATCTTCTGTTCGGCTCAAACAAATTTTTATAACAATTCTCTACGGGGTTGGATGTTCATAGATTGACAGTAATAACCTTCTCTTTCCTCATTTTACTGTCAATAAATTGGATACTGTTATCAAATATCTCCAAAGATACAGTAAGAATATGAACATGTAAATACGATTTCACATAAGTATAAAATTTACCTCGGCAACTAACTATTTATATCGTATTATATTATACTTGTTGTTGAAAGGCATTAATCACCAATATTTCTACAACACTCTGTAAGTTTAGGCATAGTTATCAGTGGCAGCTTGAACTGGAGACTTCATTTAGTGCATACAAAATTTACCGAAATCCATGAATAGTATAGATGTCAAGCCCATGGGAAAAAAAAAAAAAATTCTTCTTGGTTTCAGGAGTGGACTGCACAATAATTTGAACTCTGTTTACACCACTATGTTAGCAGAATGTTAATAAAATTTAATTAATTAAAATTCGCAAGTTTTGCGGAATAAAGACAGACAGGTGTGAAATGCTGAGTGGATAAACGAAAATGATTTTTTTTAACCTTCAATGATTATTAAATGCCTATGCCAGAGATAAACCCAGACAGTTGACTAAAGAAGCGAAGGTTTCAGAAGGGATCTTCGGCCATCATCAATGGGCAAGGACATAGATGCTCAGCAACCATGAGGTGCTAATTATTTAGGCAATATAGTATCTGTAAAATGTAAAAGCCTATGACTTTTATACTCCCAATGGCAGAATAATTAAATGCCAATAAAAGCTGGGCAGCTTATCCTTTGGTTGGGCACCCTGAGCTGTAAATGTTACAGAATGTTCTCAGGTGACAACTACACCTCTGGCTTACAGCTCCAAATGTGTATAAATTAATACATAAAGTATACTTACAGTAGAACGCTTCCAGAAACGAATGATTTCTTCGATGTCTGTAACGGGATTAAATAAGAAGTAGTCCCTCCATTCATTCCAGTCCACAGTCATAGTCCCATCGGCATCAATGCTAAGAAGGAAAAAAAAAGCTAATTAAGGAACGAAACAAAATTTACAAATAAAACTAACATTACTGGCTATTTTGCAGAATGACAGTTTCTTTTCCAACTTAATATTCTTATCAAGTTAAAATTCCAACTCACAATAATAGATGGTTGGAAATGGCTGCAAGCATTTGATGGCCTGTTAGACAGTTTCAATCATTTAGACAAAATGGATCCCAAAATTAAAGAGATCTCACTAAGACTACTTTTGGCACGCTGTCAAATTTTAAGTCAATGAGCTATCAAACACAAAACCTGGAAGATAAAATATTAAAAGGTAGTAATGAATGGTTCATGATCCGTTTTTTCTTGCACTGAGTCAGTGCAAGAAAACGTTCTGTTGTAACACCTGAATGTAATTTTGGAATATACTCAAAATATGCTATTAATTTCCTTCTCCAAATTTCTCTAAGCTAATAAAATAAGCAGTGACTATAAAAAAAAAAAAATCAAACTTGGTGATTGGTTCTGTTGAGTCAAGAAATCCTGGCACCTCATCTTCAACTTTTAAAATTAATATATTATGGCCTTAGATATTTTTCATTTAACTTTTTTGTTTTATAAGCTTCTTGGCACTAATGCCATTTGTACCTGCTTCTTCCTAAGAGTAACTCTGAATTGTACCAGGATTTTTACTACATGCCCAGCACCTAAAGTGGCTGGCATATAAAGAAGGTACTCATTTCTTCAATTAATAAATGTCTCTGAAAAAAAAGTTTTGGTGTTGCCTCCAGACTTTATTCTATAATTTGTGTGAAAAGTTATGAACAAAGATGGCAAAGTTTTTGTAAATTTTGTTCAGTGATATTACCTAGAACAGTGCCTGAACAGAATAAATATTTATTGAATAAATAAATGAATACTAAATTCTGTACCTTAAAGCCACACAACACTTAGTACCGACAAACTTCTTAAATAAGATGGCCTCATTGTGGGTTTATATTGTATTTTTTTTTTCAGATTATTAATGAGCTTGAGCATCTCTTACCATTATTCATTTGTTACCCATTTTTCCTTCTGTGCGAAATGCCTGTTCATGACTTTTGCCCATTTTTTTAATGGATTGTGTGTCTTTTTCTTATATATGTATAGTTCTTTACATACTTGATTCTAAACCTTCAAGTTACAAATTAGCAAATACCTTCTCTTTGTCTTTTCACTTTGTTTAAAGTGTCCATGAATAGATGCTGTTAGTTTTAATGTAGCTGAATTTATCAATCTTTTCATTATGGTCACTGTCTTTTGTGGACTTTTAAAAAAAAATTCTTCCTTATATTGACATAAAGACACTTCCTTTTTTTCCTCCTAAAAGTATTATAGTTTAACTTTCACATTTAGGTGAATTTTTGTGTATGGCATAAGTATCCAATTTCATTTTTGTCTGCATAGATAACCATGGGCACCAGCATCATTTATTAAACAGTCCCTCCTTTTCCCAGTGATTTGTAAAGCTACTTCTCTCTTGTCACAAAACCCAAGTGTGGATGGTTCTGTTTCTGGGATATTATGTTTCATTTGTCAATTGGTATAGCATTACCACTGTCATAATTACAGCTTAATAACTACCCTGGATACACGATAGGGCAGGCCCCCAGATCCTGACAGCCATTCAAGACTGTCTTGGTTATTCTCGGGCCTTTGCTCATCAATCTAAGTTTGAGACAGCTTAACACGTTTTTTTTTTCCTATATTTTATTTATTTATTTAATTATTTATTTATTTTTAGGCGAGGCAACCCTTGGTTGACCTCACAGATTGCAAGGACCTTGTCAGCTTACAATCCTTTTTTTTTTTTTTTTTAACGCCTCTATCGCACCTGGTCTTCCTAGGTGGTCTCCCATCCAAGTACTAACCAGGACAGACCCTGCTTAGCTTCCAAGATCAGACAGGATCAGGCTTGTTCAGGGTGGCGTAGCCATAGACTTTGACATGTTTTTTAAATGGCGCTGAACCATTATCACTTTGGAGAGAAGGTACATCTTTTCCATACTGAGTCTTCTTTAACGCTTGCTAATGAAATTTTTGAAGTGGCTCTTAGAAAAGTATTGATTGGGATGTATTATGTTTCTTTACAGCTAATTCAGGTTGCTAATATTTTCTTTAAAATATTTACATTTATGTCATAAATGAGATTAGCCTGCAATTTCCCTCTTTCGTTAACTATGTACCTTTACTATAATGGTTATCATGGCCTCACAGAATGTACTGGACAGGGTACTTCTATATATTCTACAAATATCTGTAGATCTGATCTTTGACAGTTTGTAAGAACCATCTGCAGTCAAAGTTTTCTTTATTTAAGTACTATTGCCTATTTCTTCTTGATTTAGTTTTGGCAAATTATATTTTTCTAGAAATTCTATTTCATATGTTTTCAAATGTATTGGCACAAAATTATTCATAACATTTTATTATCTTTTAAAAATGTCTGTGTGTGTGTCTGTGTATGATCAGACATAATTTATTTACAACTCGTTTCTCTTTTTTCTTCATCTCTCCAGAAGTTTGTCTTTTCCAACATTTGTCTCTGTTGATCCTATTACTGTGTCTTTGCTTTTTATTTCCACTGCTGTCTTTATTATCTCCTTCTTTCTACCTTTTATGAGGTTTCTCCCCTTAACTTAGCACATTAATTTTCTACCCTAATTCTTTTCCAATACAACTTTTAAGGTTATATAATTCTCCCTAAATACCATCTTAGCTATATCTCACAAGTTTTTTTAATTAAATTTATTGGGGTGTATTGGTTAATAAAATTATATAGATTTCAAGTATATAATTCTATAACACATCATCTATATATTGCATTGTACATTCACCATCCAAAGTCGAGTTTCCTTCTGTCACCGTATATATTGACACCCTTTACCCTTTTATATGTGATGTTTTCATTTTTTCAGTCAAAGTACTTTTCGATGTCCATGTATAATTTCTTCTTTGACCCATAAGTTTTGAGAAGTGTATATCATTTCAAAAACCACTGAAATTTTTACAACTTATTTCTGTTATTGACTTCTAAATTAACGCAGAGTGATCAAAGAAAGTGGTCTTTGTGATACCAATTTTTTAAAATGTGTTGAGCCTGGATTTATGGCCTACTGTAAAAGCTATTTTTATACATGTTCCATATGCACCTAAGGAAAAAAATATTTTTTCTAATTTTTTTAATGCAAGGTTCTACCATATGCCCATTAAATCAAGCTTCTCATTTATTTAAATCATTTCTGTCTTGACTAAATTTTTTCTCTGCTGGACCTATCAAATACAGAAAAAGTATGTTAAAATCTCTCACAACTATGAC
This sequence comes from Pteropus vampyrus, assembly GCF_000151845.1. Lineage (NCBI taxonomy): Eukaryota > Metazoa > Chordata > Mammalia > Chiroptera > Pteropodidae > Pteropus > Pteropus vampyrus. The sequence goes on along the minus strand of NW_011888787.1, from coordinate 9,311,976 downwards.
AGATTTCTCAATTTATTCCTAGCTAATTTTATCAGCTAGCTTAAGAATTTTATGTCTTTGTGGCAAATTTTAAGATGCAATGACTCTATTTTCATTCATGTGAAATTATAATTTTTACCTTATAATCTTATCTGATATTAATTTAGCTACCCCAGCTTTATTTTTAGTTAATAGGATTTCATTTTACTTTTTCTTTCATCTGACAATCTCTGTCTTCTGACAAAAATTCATGTTTTTACTTTATAATCTTATCTGATATTAATTGAGCCACCACAGCTAAGTGAAAAAAAGCCAGACACAAAAGGTCACAAAGTATATGAAATCATTTATATGAAATGTCCAGAATAGACAAATCCATAGAGACAGAAAGTAAATCAGTGGCTGCCATGGGCATTTGGGGGCTGAGTCCAGAATGACTGCTGATGGGTCCAGGGTCACTTTTTGGGACAATGAAATGTTCAAAATTAGACAGTGGTGATGGTGGCACAACTCTATGAACAGACTAAAAATCACTGAATTGCATACTTTTAAAAAGTGAATTTTATGGTATGGGAATTACATATCGATAAAGTTGTCATTACCCATGGTCTATTCTAGAGCTTGGGCTTAGAATCTGCATTATCCTTAAAGCTATCAAAAGGAATATAGAAATAGGACTTCCGGCCTAAGAACCAAAACAAAAACAAAGAAAAACAAACAAAATAAAAACCCCCAAAACAAAAAGCCTTCCTTGAAGAATGTGACTTTAGAAGTAGAATATGACACAGTCCGCATCCCACTGTCAGAATGCCGTTTATCTCCTTCGGGTGTTCCAGCTTTTCACTTCCTCAGGAAAGCCCTTCTCTCCCGATGCTAACACGAGTGACACCATCTGAGCTCTGAGACGCGGGGCCTCCCTACAGAGCAGCTGCTTATAAATTGTGAACAGACAGAAAGGAGGAAAATGCTCCTGGTGCATTTAGAAGGAGATAAATTCAACAACAAAGCCATTTAGAAGAAACTTTTTAGATAATGTTGAAGACTGAAAACAGTCACAAGAATATTAATGTAAGGTAACCGCCCTTTTCTGTTTTCTGTTATCATCTTAAAAATAGTCCCTGTGACGCGTCTATAACGAAAGAGTCTACAAGGACACATAAGACTTCAGAGATTATTGCTCTATCCTGTGAATAAAACATTAACTCTGTAAAGGTCTGACCTATGAAATAGCTGAACTGTTCAAATTGGCACCTCTGTTTTCTGCAGTTTTAAATCCGTGACGTTTCTCTGTCAGTCAGCAGAGGGAGCTTTGAAATTTCCCTCTCATCCAGCCACATACAAGTTAAATAATACAAGGAATCCACCAGACTCCTTATCTTGAAACAATGAGTTCCACTGTCCCATTCTACACCCAAAGGGAAAGATGGCAGCACTGAAACTCTTAAGCCTTCTCTGTGGATATAACGCTCCACTGCCATTCCAAGGCCCCCTGAGGCCTTGCAAGAAAGAGTCTTGGGTGCAGTTCTGTTTCTCACTCCTGCACTTTGGATGCATGTGTGTATGCAGAATGAAAAGGGAGGGAAAGGGAAGAAAGATTGCACACACACAGTGAGGAATGGCGAGGCGCAGGGAGTCGCTTTAAGCCACACTTGCAAACACAGCGCTCTCATGCAGTCTATGAAAATGAAAGTCAAAAAAAACCAACTGTCAATCAGCTGAAGATTTACCTTCGAAGAATCAACTCTGCTTGTTGTTCAGAAATAGTCAAACCTAGTATCTGGAGAGACTGGACAATTTCAGAAGCCTC
>NW_011888787.1:9302786-9309235 GCF_000151845.1 Pteropus vampyrus | reverse complement strand
TTTGGAGAGAATTCTCCTGAGGAGAGCAAAGGAGCAGCATGAGAATCTGCGCAAGTTAAGGACCATCAGAGAGATCCATCTGCTAGCAAAGAAATTCCTTAAATGCGGCTCTGCATATTCTCCTTTATAACTGCACTATTTTCCACCACAAAGTCAGCTGTTCCTGGCTGACAGTCACAGACTTGTATAGTCTTCAAAACCATTCAAAGGCTTTAGTTGTTTGTTTGTTTGTTTGTTTGTTTGAAGGGACCTGCCTTGAATCTAACTGAACTTAATGTTCCGTGTAAACTAGGGGCCGGTATACTATAACACACTGACCAAAGAAGGCCTGTTGCTTGCTTTTGTAAATAAAGTCTTACTGAAACACAGCCATGCCCATTCATTATATTGTCTATAGATGTTTCTGTGCTGTTACAGCAAAGATGAGGAGCTGCAATTGAGATCGCATGGCCCACAAAGCTACAATATTTACTATCTGTCCTTTTATCAAAAAAGTTTACCAACCCCTGATTTGAACCATATTTTCTCTCAATCTATTGGTTTAACTTCTTTTTGAACAATAAGTCTATGAATAAAATGGTCCTGATTACTCATATATAGGGAGGCGTTGGAAGCTGCATTTTAATTTTTTAAAATAAATTCCTTCTTCCTATCAAAGAATGGCTTCTGGTAATAAGAGTTCCATGAGTCTTCTCTTTCTCCTGCTGTGGCCCTTGCTTTTTGCTCTACACAATTGGGACTCTAACTCCAAGCAATTAATCTAAATAGAAAAACCATAATTCCAGACAGAAGATATTTCTTTAAATGTCTATATGCTATTTTTTTTCTAATTTTCAGGATCCGAGAGTGTCTGCTCTAAATTATTTCTTTCGAAAAAACTATCAAATAGAAGATAATCTGAAAGTTCTTTAAATATTAGAATATATAATATTTACGCCTATAAATGAAAAAAAATAAATCCCTCTTATCTAGAGAGCAAGGAAACATAACTATTATATTTAACCCAGACCTTTAAGTTGAATCAGCAGAGTGTTCCATAGTTAACATTTTAGAAACAGTCCTAAAACTCACAGGTTTTTTTAATGGACACAGCTATCTATGTTTTCTTCACTAAAAACATGAATTCTATATAAAATCACATTACTAAGAAAAACACGTATTAACACTTGTAATAATTATCATCTACAAAAAGAGACTAAATGAACATTGTTTTAGACTCTTGGAAGTATGAGAAGTGTTTCTTCATAGCTGGTGACAAATAGAAAATAAAGACACACCATCATTATTTTTGTCCAAACTCTTAAATGCCAATTTCATTTTTATCTCATGATCTTTGAGGTACTTCATAAATTCTTCAAAATCCAGCTTCCCATCTTTGTTGATATCACCAGTAGTAAAAATTTTCTATGGAAAAAAAAAAAAGATTTTAATATGAGCTAAAATACTAAATTATTTGTACATATACTTCAAATAGATGGGCTGTTTTCTCATAAGACATGTATTTTATTAATACCAAATAGAAGAAAAACACTTGACCTAGCATGGGATTTAAATATCTAAAATAGTATCTTCCCTTCGACTTCCAAAATTAAATAATCTTTCCCCAAAGATGATGCTTATTAAAAAGCTGTCATATCAAACTGTCTATCTCAACTATTGCCTTTGAGGAAGAAATAAAAATGATGGTATTTGTTATTCCATGTAAGTCCTCTCCCGCTGCCACCCAAAATATAAACCTTCTGCCTGTTAAGACACTTGCAATCACCCACTCGAAGCTTACAAATTCTATTGGTTTGATGGTCCTGCTCTTCTGGGAAAATAATGCCTCGCGGTGGCAGGATATACAAAAATCAGACCTCTAAGCTCTGGATTCAGAGAGAAAAAGGCCTGAAACTCGTGAGATGCAACAAAAGCTTGCAAGGAAATTGATGGTTTCAAATGCATAATTAGAAAAGAAGAAATCGATGAAGCATCATTAAGACTTATCTCAATCTTAAGCAATTAGAAAAAATTTTTTTAAGTTGAAGGAAAGAAATAAAGAGTAAAAAGTAATCAAAAAGAAAACAATATACCATTGAAAAGATCAACAATATCAAAAGATGGCTCCTTGGAAAAAAACGAAAAAATGATAAACCCCTGAAATGAGCAAATAATCAGTGTCAGAAAGTAACAATGAAAATCACTAGATACTATAGACATTAAGGATATTATGAACAACTTTACATCGAAAAGTATGAAAATTGAGATAAAATGCCTAGAAAAAGAGAATTTATCAAAAATGGAATCGTCGATAGAATATCTGAGTAGTCCTATAAGAATTAAAGAAATTTAATCTGTAATTTAAAAACATTCCCATGAAAGAAAATTATAAGCAATGCCATTTGTGAAATAGATGCAAATATCCTAAATAAAATGTTAGCAAATCAGATCAAATCTAACAATATATAAAATAGATAATAGTGCATATAAAACGGATAATACTAAATATAAAATAATATATATGATAAACAATATATAAAATGAATAGCAGCATATAAAATGGAATGCATGTATGCATATATATGTATATATATTAATCCAGTTATGCCAGGTTAGGTTAACATTTTTTAAAAATCTTGTTATTTACCACATTAAGAGAAAAAAGTCATATGATCATCTAAATAAATACAGAAAAACATTTGATGGATTCAACATCCTTCATGGTTAAAAACTCCTAGCAAACCAAGAATGGAGTGATGCTTCATTAATCTAATAAAAGTCATCTACAAAGAATTCTAGCCTTTTCTGTAAAACGAGTGTGAGTAGCATTCTCTTTTCTGCAACCTAAATAGCTTTCATTCAAATACCATCGATTCTTACTTAGTTTCAAAAGCAAATATATCTGTATTATCACTGAAAATAATTACTGCTATTCAACCTCTATTACGAATTAAATTGGAGATAATTTTCATCTAGAAATTATTTCCTGATTTCTCAGCATGTACACCGAGATCTGCATAATCCAAGAGAAAACGTCGCAGCATTCCAGGGTGCCATTTATGTACCGAGTTTCATCTAAGAAATTTATATTGTGGTCAATAGAAATATTAGTGAACAATAATGATTTGGGACATTACAAGTTAAAAGACATCCCCGAAGTGGAGAGAGAGCATCTTTGGCCTAGATACTCATCTAGGCTACTCATAACAGGTGAGCACATTAAACAAGATGACCCCCAAAACAAGGCTGCAGCCAGCATCTTGAGAGCAATTTGAATTTGTAAGTCTTATTATCAGGGGGAAAACAGAAAAATTGGGGGAGAGTATTAGTTGTGTGGAGTTATTCTTAACACAGGAACGTGGGTAATGGACCTGAAGACTGTGGTGAGGCCCCTGGCCCAGGTGTCAATCTGGCGTACCCCTCTCTGCCCAAGGTCCGCAGGACTCCCGGCCCCAGCATCTCTCTGACTGGCCCCACTGAGGCCCACCTTCGTTTCATCCCGTAAGGAAATGCCCGCTAGGGACTCCAGGCCTTCCTGAATCTCAAGAATGTCCAGGATCCCGTCTTTGTTACGGTCCAGGTACCGAATGAGCTCTTCGTAGAAGGCGTCCATCCAGGATGTCCCTGGCGGCAGGTGTGGTCCACACTGCGGCCCGTGAGTTTCCCAGACGTGGAAGTGAGGGAGGAAGGGACTCTCTGCCCACCACACGTCCAGTTGGCAGAAATCTAAGAGAGCAGCGTCCTCTGAGGCATGAAAGACAAAGGCTCTCTGCCAGGTAAAGCGCAGGAAGGGGATGGCGCATCGCAACGGCTCCAGGACGGAGGCGCGAGGTGCCCCTGGAGCCTCAGTGGAGGCCACACTGGGGGCCCGGCCCTGGAGTGCGTGGCGGTGGCGTTCCGGCTGCGCTCCCAGATCAGCCGGGCAGAGCCCTGGTTCCTCCGAAAACTTCCGGAAGGGCCATTCACTGCACACGACTGTCTCTAAAAGAAGAGCTTCTTTTTTAGAAAAAAGTGGGTAGGGGAGTGTTGGGATAGTGGGGCCACAATGACTGGTGGTGAGATCCAACATTTTTTTAAGTTGTTTGGTCACACCTTTCAAGGAATTCTTCTTCTAAGGTTGGGTCACTTAAGAGTTGTAGTGAAGACTGGGAAGTGGGCACCTAATGGAAATCTGTCCCTTGGGCCTTTCCCTCTGTGAGTCTCCCCTGAGCCCCAACGCCCCACCCCCACCCCCTGTTCCTTATCTTCGCTCAGCATCGCAGTGGCTGCTCGAAAAACCAGGGCCCCAGCTCTGTCCTTACAGGTGTTGGCAGCACACTTGGGAGGATAATCTCAAAGTGGGCAGAAGTCAACTGAAAAGTCCCAGAAAGAAGTCAGGAGAAACTCGTAAACAATGTTGGTGGCTTGTTATCCCCACTCTCTGGGGCCACAGAGGGCTCTGGCCCCCTAACACCTACAGGAAGGGCCCTCATCCTGCTCCACTGGAACTGTGAAGGTGCAGTTTCACAGTAAAAACACCACTTTTTATGTAATTGATTTTCCTAAACATGGAGCACTCTTTAAAAGGTTGAATATTGAAATTCACATAAAGCAACGAGAACTCCCATTCATGGCTGGTGGGAATGAAAAGTGGTACAATCACTTTGGAGGACAGTTTGGCAGTTTCTTACCAAACTAAACACATTCTTACCATATGATCCAGCAATCACACTCCTTGGTATGTACCCAAAGGAGTTAAAAATTTATGTAACTTATGTCCATAAACCCTGCACGCGAATGTTTACAGCAGCTTTACTCATAACTGCCAAAACGTGGAAGCACACAGATGACTTTCAGCAGGTGAATGGACAAATAAACTGTGGTAAATCCAGAAAATGGAATATCATTGAGCACTAAAAAGAAATGAGCTATCGAGCCATTAAAAGACACAGAGAATCTGTAAATGCATATTATTAAGTGAAAGAAGCCGATATGAAAAGGCTACATACTGCATGATCCTAGCCATATGACATTCTGGAAAAGGCAGAACTATGGAGACAATAAAGAAGATCAGTGATTGCCAGGAATTTGGGGGAATGGGTGGAAGGATGAATAGGCGGAGCACAGAGGATTTTTAGGGCAGTGAAACTTCTCTGCATGATACTACAGGACTGATACATGTCATCATACAGCAGCCCAACCTTACAGAATGTACAACCCCAAGAGTGAACCCTAAAGTAAACTATGGACTTTGAGTGATAACGAGATGTCAATGCAGGTTCGTCAATTGTAACAAAAGTGCCAATATGGAGCCAGTGTTGATAATGGGGAAGGCTACACATGTGTCAGGACAGGAAGGATATGGGAAATCTCTATCCCTTTCTCTTAATTTTGCCGTGAACCTAAAACTGCTCCAAAAAAAATAAATCCTTTTTTAAAAATTCATAAAGAAAATTTAAGCCCTTATGTGTTAGTTCTTGCTCGACTCACTCATCGTGTCAAGTATTGATAACATAAAGAAGCCCATCACATGTCCTTGAAATGCCCATGGGTTTGCCTTTAAGAAGAGTTTGTACATGATTAGTCATAAGTCCCACTGCAAGCTTCGCAATAAACACTTCCCCCAGAGCTGTTGAGCAGCGGCAAATGTCTAATGCTGTTTCACAAGATGTGCTGTGGCCCAGTCAAGAACAAATTCTCCCACAAAAGAGAATTTTACAGTCCAAAGGGAATGGTCCTTCCCTGTACACTGCAGAGAATGCAAGTAGTCACAAAGAGTCATAGAAGACAGACACCCAGGCAGGACACAAGAGTCCACAGGACCACGTAGAAGAGACAGAGGTCATGGCCAGGGTAATAAGGTACAGACTGACAGTATTTCACAGAACTGACAGGAGGGAGCAAAATATAGTTGACAGTCTCATCTAATAAAAAGGCAGCTATGTGTGTTGACTCGATCTTTCCATTTTTTGAAATTCTCTGTTCATTACTGGCTGATTAACTATCCCTCCCCCACCCATGCAACACACACAGAATTCCTACAGGGAAGATTTTGAGAACACAGTTAAAGGACCTTGTCTGTCTTGTTCACCACTATACCTCCACTTCATTGGACAGTGTGTGTGTGGCACTCTTCGAAAACATTAACTGAATGACTTTAATATTTGTGCTAATCTACTGGGTAGCTCTTACCATTTCTAGTCTACGTTTGAGGTTTCCAGGCATTGAATAGCTTACTCAAGGTCACAAGAGTAGCAAACGGCAAAAACCGGTCTAATTGATTCCATAACCCATAATAATAACCACTATACACACACCACCAATTAGTGTAGAAAATACCACTGTCAGCATTTCAGAGTGAGGCTTCAAACCTTCTCAACAAATCTTTTTGTGGTTTCCACAAATCTTTCAGATATAGGTATCTTGGTAGATTCTATCTGACCCTTAAGAAGGTAAGATTTTTGAACTCGGGGTGTTAAGCAGCACCCTTA
>NW_011888787.1:9298569-9300041 GCF_000151845.1 Pteropus vampyrus | reverse complement strand
AAAAAAAAAAGCAAATATTTGGAAATTTAAAGCACACATTTAAATAATTCATGGGTCAAAGATGAAATCGTATGGGAAACTAGAAAATACTTGGAACTAAAAGTACAAACTTGTGGGATGCAACTAAAGAAGTGATTAAAGGCATATTGTAGCTCAAAATTAATGAATCAAGCATTCCACTGAAGAAATTAGAAAAAGCAAATGAATAAACCCAAAGAAAGTAGAAGGAAATAAACAGAAATTAAGAAAAAAGACAGACAATCAACAAAAAAGACCAAAAATGGCTTCTTTCAAAGTATAAATAGGAAAAAAAAACTTTGGCAAGATTTAACAAGGGTTGGGGGGAGGGGTGAAGACAGCTATCAGGAATGAGAGAACATAACTACAGATACAATCAGAACTTTTTTAAATCATCAGTGAATATTATGCACCTCGGACAAAATGGGCAGTTTCCTAAAAACTGTAACTTACTAAATCTGACTCAAGAAGAAATAGTAAACTGAAGAGGCCGGTCACTACTAAAGACATTGGATGGGTAGCTTAAAATACTTTACTGTAAAACAGTTGTTGGCACTTGTGGCTGAATCACTCTCCCTGTTGGCATAGGGAATGCTGAAGTGTCCTCTTACGTTTCAGTGGGGTTGGAAAGGTTCCAAGTTCCTCGGCCCCGCTAAAAAAGGCTGAACTTCAGGATCACAAAGAAATGATTCAGAGAAGCTGAAATTGCTCAGCGACAGGCCAACCCTTGAGTTCAATTTATGTACTTTGGGCATAGAGATTGTCTTAATCGATGGCATGTCTCCTCCCAACAGGAAGTTGAGAGAAAAGTAAGATTGATTTTCAAACAGATCTGAAACAGACAAAACTAGCTGGTGTAACCAAGCAGCTTCGAAGGGATACAAAGTGTGAGCCAGAGGTTGGGGCCCACTGAAATCCGAGAGCTAAAACGTTCAAGTTTGATTAAATGTTTGCAAAGGCGCAAAAAGGCGGGTCAAGGACCTGGGATGCGTTCAGACCAAAAGCATCGTGGTGCAATGGGCCAGAGTGCTCACTGCCCTAATTTCATCTGGAAAAACACCCGTAGCCTTTCGGATCCTGACGCGCCTTTGGTACGGGGACACCTGGCCGCGCGCCCCACCCCGCAGCATCTGAGCGCATTCGCGGGCTGGGAGCCCCAGTTCCTCCTTCCTCCTGGCGGCGCGCGGGCCGCCGCCCAGCGTGCTGGCCGCGCCCAGCAGCGACCCACCTCCTCGGCGTCCTGGCCCAGGGGGATGCCCAGGTTCCTGAGCCCCTCCTGCAGCTCGTGGATGTCCACCACGCCGTCGCGGTTGCGGTCCAGCTGCTGGAAGAGGGTCTCGTAGCGCGTCGGCTGCTCCGCGCTCTCGCAGGCCGCCGCGGGCAGCACGAAGCCCCGCAGCCAGCGCAGCATGGTCCCGGCGGCGCGGGGCGGCCCAGCTGAGGGCAGACACCGG
>NW_011888787.1:9288966-9297604 GCF_000151845.1 Pteropus vampyrus | reverse complement strand
CTCTCTCTCTCTCTCTCTCTCTCTCTCTCTCTCTCTCTCGTAGTAATTAGAGGTCCCAAAGACCAGTGGTTCCTCCAGAGGCCAAGAGTTAGAAACTCCAAAGTCACACTTCCTTGACCCATTCATTTCTGTGGTCAGGACAGAAGTCTAGGGTCCAGACCACTTCAGCTTGCTTCTGTCTCCCTCAACTTTTAGTCTTCTCAAGGACTACCATCTTCCACTTTAACAACCTTTGAATTTTATCAATTTCATCTATTTCAGTGTTCAAAGACCTCCTTCAGCACCTACTTTGAACACCTTGTCGTTAGCGGGAACTCTGCTTGAATAATCATTCTAAATTTTCATAGTTTTAGCTGGTAAACAAGTTCACTCTTTTCATCTACTGGACCACTTAGTTATTGTGTGGTGCCAATAAGACCAAAGTCTCAGCCTGTCCACAGAACCTGGTCCTATTTCTAAACCCTGGTCATTGCTGTGTCAAACATCAGGGATCGCAAAGTGGGTTATAAAAGAGAATTCGATTGGCTCAGTGTAAAGCCATCACCATCACTGGAAAGATAATTTTATCGAGCAATAAATTTGAACTTGAATATCCTAGGAGTCTTTAAGGAGACAATAATCATTTTAAGTTTTGATTCATTTATCACATTAAGCTAAGAGGATATTCTCTCCAGATTTCTCAAGTCATTTAGTAGACAATTCCAGATAAGAAGGTAAATTCTGTCTCTTGCACAGCCTATCCACTACCCTCAGACCCCAAAAAGAAAATTCAGACAACTCTCCAACATAAAAAATGGCACTTAATTGTCACTATTACTAAATCATGTAAAGACTTCCCATTTCAAAACAGTTGTGTCAAATTCTAACTGGCTTCAAAACCACATAGGGCATCATTTTGAAAATAGTTATGTAAAAGACTGTGTTAAAACCGTCTTCAGTTTGTAAATTTTATGTAAATTCTGTTCTGAATATTGAAAGATTTAAAATGCAAAAAAATGCATATCTATTGAATCAGTAATCATGGAAATTATTCTATATTCTATACTTTTATTTTCTTGTGTAAAGCCTCCACCTCCTTCCCTCCCTCCCTCCCTCCCTCCATCCCTCCCTCCCTTCCTTCCTTCCTTCCTTCCTTTCTGAATCACCTGTTAAAAGCCATTAGGCAGGTTTGAGGAAAGCCACCCAGCATGGGTCAAGAAAGAAGGTAGCTGGCTGAGCAGGGCAGCTGCCTAAATGGGTTGGGAGATTGGTGACATAGAAAGGGACTGAGAAAATAAACAAATATGTTGGGCATAATGAGATGTAGGTCACTTGCTGTCAGAGAAATGAGTTACAAGTATGCAAAGGGGGAAGCTAGAACGAACCCTACAGTATTGGATGGGAATGGCTGGTATCGGTGTGAATTCATGGTTTTAAGTATTTTTAGATATGGAAATATAAAGGGGTCTCTGTCTTCATGGAGCATACAATTTAGTCAAGGGAGTCATAAAACAACTTAATCACACCTCCAGGGTTCTGTAGCTATAGAAAAATCTGGGTCGAATAAATAACAATACTAAGAATGTACAAAACAATTTGTTTTAAAAATGCTCCTCTAACATTCATTTTAAAAGATTTGCTGTGCAGAGGAACTTCAAATGCACATTTCTCATTTTAGAGTGTTAATCACTCATTTTTAAAACATTTTGCTGACTTTTCTTTCATGCCTTTTTGCTACATATACTCAAAACTGAATATCTTTTACATTAAAGTTTGCTTGTATCTTTGTAATATCTTCAAACTCATGATCACTTGTTTCTTTGTAGTGATGTCACTGTACTAGTATCTGTGTAATAAGTTTCAAATAATTTGAGTGCGATTCAATTTGGAGAAAATTCATCTCTTTAGTACATTTGCAAAGTTTTTACCCTTCTGAAGGAAAAGCGGCCACTATTGGAAAAACGGCCAAATGTAATGTTGCTAATAACTCAGGAGAGGGCGCTGTAACTTAAAGATGAAGGACGGTTTTGGAATAAATAGGAAAAGCTGAGAAGGGAATGCAGGCAGGAGGGGATCCAAGGATGATAAGCGCGTCTTTATTTTTTCAGCCATCCATACAGTTATGGGTCCCTACTATACGCTAACAAAAGATACAGAACTAAAATATTGTTTAAAAACTGGGCGAAACAATATGTTTTTGCTTTAAAAAAATATTCTGTCCATATTTACTGTCCATTACAATAAAACTAAAGCAAATCAACAGAAGAAATGTAATATATCTTTAAAACTTATTTTAGATATTGAAAAACAATCTATCACGCAGCATCGTCCCATCAATAACAAAAGCAAAGGTTCACCTGGAGTCAAGACCTTAATAATCCCCGTGAAGGATTTCTCAGTGACTCAGTCATCTGCTTAAGCCCTGAGTATGTAATACAATTTTGTACAGTGGGTGGGGGGCGGGGCGGGGGGGAGAGGGTAGGATGGGTGAAGTTGATTTTGTAACCCTTGCCTTCCTTTGTAAAAACATACCACTTTTTTAAATTATAGTATTTCTTTGTTATTGTGGTTGATTTTAATTAACCCTCCCTTTTAATGTCTATACAGCTTCAAGTATCTTCTAGATGTTGACTCTGCGTATTGCATTGTATTACGTGTGTGTAGTCAATTTATAGTCATAATAAACCCTAATTTTTATATTTCCTATTTTCAAAAAATTTTTTAAGAAACCTAAGTAGGCTAGAAAAGAGATAGTGTTTGAAGAGTCTAACTGCCAGAAATCCAGTTTGACTTAACTTATGCAAAAAGAGAGGGGCTGCAGCCAGAACCCGGGTGAGACAAGAACCTCGAACTGGCACAGCCTCAGGATTCTCTACCCCGTGTGTCTGCTTTGACCTGTGCTCCTGCGTCCATCTCCTCCCACGATGCAGATCAGTTCTCTTCAAGAGGTAGAGAACAAGGCTGTAACAGCGCTCAGTGTTATATCTTACCACCTCAGGCACCAGAGAGAGCCTTTCTTAATGCTCCTTCTGGTACTGAGTTCTCCACATCTTCATAAGAGGCTCCTTGACTTAGGTTAGGTGCTCACTGCTGGAAAAATTAACAGTGTTCTCCGGCCCAGGGTGACGTCAAAGCACTGCAGTTCCCAGTGAGTTCAAATTGAAGAAAAGAGGGCCTTTTCGGGAAGAGGATATGGGTGCATAGATAGATTTTCCTTATTAAATTTGCTGTGTCAAACATCAGGGATCGCAAAGTGGGTTATAAAAGAGAATTCGACTGGCTCAGTGTAAAGCCATCACCATCACTGGAAAGATAATTTTATCGAGCAATAAATTTGAACTTGAATATCCTAGTAGTCTTTAAGGAGACAATAATCATTTTAAGTTTTGATTCATTTATCACATTAAGCTAAGAGGATATTCTCTCCAGATTTCTCAAGTCATTTAGTAGACAATTCCAGATAAGAAGGTAAATTCTGTCTCTTGCACAGCCTATCCACTACCCTCAGACCCCAAAAAGAAAATTCAGACAACTCTCCAACATAAAAAATGGCACTTAATTGTCACTATTACTAAATCATGTAAAGACTTCCCATTTCAAAACAGTTGTGTCAAATTCTAACTGGCTTCAAAACCACATAGGGCATCATTTTGAAAATAGTTATGTAAAAGACTGTGTTAAAACCGTCTTCAGTTTGTAAATTTTATGTAAATTCTGTTCTGAATATTGAAAGATTTAAAATGCAAAAAAATGCATATCTATTGAATCAGTAATCATGGAAATTATTCTATATTCTATACTTTTATTTTCTTGTGTAAAGCCTCCACCTCCTTCCCTCCCTCCCTCCCTCCCTCCATCCCTCCCTCCCTTCCTTCCTTCCTTCCTTCCTTTCTGAATCACCTGTTAAAAGCCATTAGGCAGGTTTGAGGAAAGCCACCCAGCATGGGTCAAGAAAGAAGGTAGCTGGCTGAGCAGGGCAGCTGCCTAATGGGTTGGGAGATTGGTGACATAGAAAGGGACTGAGAAAATAAACAAATATGTTGGGCATAATGAGATGTAGGTCACTTGCTGTCAGAGAAATGAGTTACAAGTATGCAAAGGGGGAAGCTAGAACGAACCCTACAGCATTGGATGTGAATGGGTCGGTGTGAATTCATGGTTTTAAGTATTTTTAGATATGGAAATATAAAGAGGTCTCTGTCTTCATGGAGCATACAATTTAGTCAAGGGAGTCATAAAACAACTTAATCACACCTCCAGGGTTCTGTAGCTATAGAAAAATCTGGGTCGAATAAATAACAATACTAAGAATGTACAAAACAATTTTTTTAAAAAATGCTCCTCTAACATTCATTTTAAAAGATTTGCTGTGCAGAGGAACTTCAAATGCACATTTCTCATTTTAGAGTGTTAATCACTCATTTTTAAAACATTTTGCTGACTTTTCTTTCATGCCTTTTTGCTACATATACTCAAAACTGAATATCTTTTACATTAAAGTTTGCTTGTATCTTTGTAATATCTTCAAACTCATGATCACTTGTTTCTTTGTAGTGATGTCACTGTACTAGTGTCTGTGTAATAAGTTTCAAATAATTTGAGTGCGATTCAATTTGGAGAAAATTCATCTCTTTAGTACATTTGCAAAGTTTTTACCCTTCTGAAGGAAAAGCGGCCACTATTGGAAAAACGGCCAAATGTAATGTTGCTAATAACTCAGGAGAGGGCGCTGTAACTTAAAGATGAAGGACGGTTTTGGAATAAATAGGAAAAGCTGAGAAGGGAATGCAGGCAGGAGGGGATCCAAGGATGATAAGCGCGTCTTTATTTTTTCAGCCATCCATACAGTTATGGGTCCCTACTATACGCTAACAAAAGATACAGAACTAAAATATTGTTTAAAAACTGGGCGAAACAATATGTTTTTGCTTTAAAAAAATATTCTGTCCATATTTACTGTCCATTACAATAAAACTAAAGCAAATCAACAGAAGAAATGTAATATATCTTTAAAACTTATTTTAGATATTGAAAAACAATCTATCACAGCAGCATCGTCCCATCAATAACAAAAGCAAAGGTTCACCTGGAGTCAAGACCTTAATAATCCCCGTGAAGGATTTCTCAGTGACTCAGTCATCTGCTTAAGCCCTGAGTATGTAATACAATTTTGTACAGTGGGTGGGGGGCGGGGCGGAGGGGAGAGGGTAGGATGGTTGAAGTTGATTTTGTAACCCTTGCCTTCCTTTGTAAAAACATACCACTTTTTTAAATTATAGTATTTCTTTGTTATTGTGGTTGATTTTAATTAACCCTCCCTTTTAATGTCTATACAGCT
Source organism: Pteropus vampyrus (assembly GCF_000151845.1). Classification (NCBI taxonomy): domain Eukaryota; kingdom Metazoa; phylum Chordata; class Mammalia; order Chiroptera; family Pteropodidae; genus Pteropus; species Pteropus vampyrus. Next base: position 9,292,287 of record NW_011888787.1, on the reverse strand, counting down.
TCAAGTATCTTCTAGATGTTGACTCTGCATATTGCATTGTATTACGTGTGTGTAGTCAATTTATAGTCATAATAAACCCTAATTTTTATATTTCCTATTTTCAAAAAAATTTTTTAAGAAACCTAAGTAGGCTAGAAAAGAGATAGTGTTTGAAGAGTCCAACTGCCAGAAATCCAGTTTGACTTAACTTATGCAAAAAGAGAGGGGCTGCAGCCAGAACCCGGGTGAGACAAGAAGCTCGAACTGGCACAGCCTCAGGATTCTCTACCCCGTGTGTCTGCTTTGACCTGCGCTCCTGCGTCCATCTCCTCCCACGATGCAGATCAGTTCTCTTCAAGAGGTAGAGAACAAGGCTGTAACAGCGCTCAGTGTTATATCTTACCACCTCAGGCACCAGAGAGAGCCTTTCTTAATGCTCCTTCTGGTACTGAGTTCTCCACATCTTCATAAGAGGCTCCTTGACTTAGGTTAGGTGCTCACTGCTGGAAAAATTAACAGTGTTCTCCGGCCCAGGGTGACGTCAAAGCACTGCAGTTCCCAGTGAGTTCAAATTGAAGAAAAGAGGGCCTTTTCGGGAAGAGGATATGGGTGCATAGATAGATTTTCCTTATTAAATTTAATTGACTTGGGTTTCAGTATATCAGATTATATGTGATTTCTCAAATGTTCAAAAGTCAGTTCTACTTAAAAACAAATCAGAAAAAAAAAAAAAAACCAATGAAAAGAAATTCATTCTCTTCTCCTGAGGCTTTTGCTCTTTGATTACAGATCAACTACTACCTTTGCTAAGAAAAGGACTCTGCCAGGGCTGGCATCACTGTGTATTCAAACAGAATATCACTTTTCTTAAAGCTCAATTTCTACTCTGGACAGCAAGGAAAACCACACCAATACCCGTTTTCTCTTGTCTTTCCAGAAACAGGTCTGAGAACCCCATCCCAAGTACATTACTCTCAACTATTTAGGATTTAACAAAAAAACAAACTTGCTCCCCACCTCCCTCTCACGTTTATTAGTAGCTCCATCAATATAGTTTTTTAATTAAAACCATTATCATTATTACAATTATGAACTGAACAGCAAATCAAATTATCTAGTGAAAATATTCTTCGCAAACTCCATGGCAAGTGAAACAATGTCTTTAGCTACTCCTAAAAAGAAAAAAAAAAAGTGCATTGCACCTTACCTTTGATTTTTCTAAGTGAGCAAGGAGAAGGAAGATGTCAGAGCTTACAGTACAGGACTAGCTCAGTAGGTTCTTAATAGGAATAATACCATTTCCTGAGGAGCAACTTGGAAAGAATAATTATTGGAGGTATTTTATAATTATTTTTAAGTTAAAATTTACCTTTAGAATAGTTTTAGATTTACAGGAAAGTTGTGAAAATAATAAAGAGAATCCTCAAGTACCCATGCCCAATTTCCGCCCTGGTATTAACATCTTAAATTAGCATGGTGCATTTGTCACAATTTAAAAACAATATTGATATTAACCGAAGTCCATACTTCATTCAGATTTGCTTAGTTTTTAACCTACTGCCCTTTTTCTTTTCCAAGATCCTACCCAAGATACCACATTACATTTAGTCGTGTCTCCTTAACCTCCTCTTGGTTGGTCTGTGACTATTTCTCAGACTTGCCTTGCTTTTGATGGCCTTGACAGTGTTGAAGAGGACTGATTGAGTATTTTGTAAACTGTTTCTCAATTAGGATTCCTCTGACGTTTTCTCATGATTGCGGGGTTATGGGTTTTTGGAAGGAAGACACAGAAGTCAAGTGCCATTCTCATCACATGATATCAATAGTGCATACTGTCAGTACGACTTAGTTGATGTCGACTTTGATGGTCCGGTGAGGCGATGTTTGCCACATTTCTCCAATGAAGTTATTCTCTCTCCATTTCCATATTGTCCTCTTCCGGAGTCACTATGCATAGCCCACACTTAATGAGTGTGGAGCTGAGGAAGAAGTATCTACATAAATTATTTGAAATTCTTCTGCAGAGATTTGCCGATTCTCCCCCAGTTATTTATTTATTCAATCATTTATTTACATCACCATGGACTCATGGATACTTTATATGTTGGGTTATAATCCAATACTACTTCATTAATTTTTGTGGCCCAAATTATTCCAGCGTTGGTGACTGGAAGCTTTTTCAGTTGGCTCCTGAGCCTCTTTGATATGTCCCCAACAAGGTGTGCAAGATGTGCAAGGTGTTCATATATTTACTTCCCCAGTCCTAGACTCAGTTATTTCTCCAAGGAGTCCTGGTTCCTTTCTTGGAGAATGGTATTAGAAACCAAGATCTGGGCGTTTGGTGTGCTTGTTGCCCCGGAGGTGGTGTTTCTTTTGGGCCATCTCAGCTGACAGAGCAAAAAAATAGATGCATGTGTACTCATCCATGTAAATATACCTAATTATTTATTTATGTAAGACTGATGATCGCTGAGAACATCTAAGATGGGATGAGGACAAGGCAGCGAGGGACACTCTGAACAGCCTCAGGGAAAATCCACTACGCCCGTTTTATCCATCAGTCCACCAAGATCATCCCCACAGATACCCTGCCCTTTCTGGAGTGAGAGAACTGTGCGTTGATTAGCGGACCGACAAGCTCCTGTGAAATTAAGGTTCCCTATTCAAGACTTTTTTCCACGTATCTACAACAGATTTACTAATATCTGAAGCAAGATTGTTGAGAGAAATTAAACCCTAGCCCCCAAATGAGGTGGATAAAACAGTCTGTTTCCTGAAATGTTAGAGACCATGAGAACTCGTGGATGCTTTTTTGCTTTTGCCAGGGTTTACAACCACCCTTCAGCATGTTAGGATCAACAAGCTGGAATTTTCTCAATGCTCTCTCCAACGTGAGCGGATTAATAAATTAGCTTTTAATATGCAGTCTGGGCAGAGCGACGATGTAAGGAAGTTCTGCAGCGCCTTCAGGAACGCAGGCTTTGCATGAAGCGAGAGAAGTAGGCGCTCTGCTAGAGGCTCTGGATCACTGTTTCGTTTCAGTGGCCTGCAAATAACTTCCCAAAAGTCCTCGGTGATTGTCTGGAGAACCCTTGCCTTTCTGAGTAAAGTCCAGAGATTTCTTCGAGTCAAAAGTTTCAGTGCGCACTTAATCCCAAGTGCCTCCCAGATTATCACTTCTGCTATGGGCCTTCTTTATCTTTAATTCATCTTACCAAGTCTCTTCTATAACTCACCCCTTAACCTATCTAATAATCTTAGTAATAATCTAAATCCTATAACATACTTCTAACCCTCGGAAGACCTTGGGACAGAATTTCACTAATTCGTATCACAGTTCTG
>NW_011888787.1:9287419-9287751 GCF_000151845.1 Pteropus vampyrus | reverse complement strand
ATCCCAAGTGCCTCCCAGATTATCACTTCTGCTATGGGCCTTCTTTATCTTTAATTCATCTTACCAAGTCTCTTCTATAACTCACCCCTTAACCTTTCTAATAATCTTAGTAATAATCTAAATCCTATAACATACTTCTAACCCTCCGAAGACCTTGAGACAGAATTTCACTAATTCGTATCACAGTTCTGCAAGGTGACCCACGAGGGAGCTGATCTTTACACTTTAATGGTATCCGAGAAACTATAAAGTAGGGTGCTTCCTGTGTAAATCCAACTCCTACACCACAGATCTTATGATGTTGTCCAGTTATTTTTGTCTGTGTCATGCAG
>NW_011888787.1:9282397-9287369 GCF_000151845.1 Pteropus vampyrus | reverse complement strand
ATCCCAAGTGCCTCCCAGATTATCACTTCTGCTATGGGCCTTCTTTATCTTTAATTCATCTTACCAAGTCTCTTCTATAACTCACCCCTTAACCTATCTAATAATCTTAGTAATAATCTAAATCCTATAACATACTTCTAACCCTCGGAAGACCTTGGGACAGAATTTCACTAATTCGTATCACAGTTCTGCAAGGTGACCCACGAGGGAGCTGATCTTTACACTTTAATGGTATCTGAGAAACTATAAAGTAGGGTGCTTCCTGTGTAAATCCAACTCCTACACCACAGATCTTATGATGTTGTCCAGTTATTTTTGTCTGTGTCATGCAGACAGGACATCTGCTGTTTCTTTAAGATTTACTCCAACTCCCAGATTTCAGTGTTCCAGTTACATACAGTGAGATGACCTATAAAGGTCACCCCTCAGGCATCCTCCATGTCTAAGAGCAGGAAGCTTATCAGTCAGGCTTAGACCCAACTGAGAGGCTAAACAATGGGCTAAACCATCACTTTGGGAACTGTTACACAATATCCAAGCCATAGCCAAGTATATGGCTGACAGTAGGCCTTCGTGGAAAACAGAGGCCCTGAAAGCGAAGGGTGAGCACAATCCTTAGTGAGGGAGGAAGTGTGAAAAGATCTGTTCAAGGCACTTACCTATCTACATTTAGTTTCCCCAACCGAAAATAATCTCAACCTTCCAGTATGGTTGTTAGAATTAAGCAAGAGAAGTACCTTGAAAAGTGCCTTGAAATAACACCTAGCATGTATCAGGCACTTAATAAAGTAGATTTTGATTTTTTAATTAAAAACAAAAGATAGCATTGGACTTTGCACTCTGATATAATAACTGGGTCTACCTACTCTAAAGAGAAGCCCTTACCCAGAAGCCAGCATTTTCTAACTCAAGCTATGGCAACAACATCCTAATCGGTCTCACTGGCTCTACAACATCCTCCTTCAGTAACTTGGTCCTATTGTCAAAGTTATCTTCTTACACCAGAGCATGTCATTAGCACATATAACTAACTCAAAGCTCTCCATGACCTGCCACTGGCCTACAGCAGTAACCCTGCATCTCACTAGACCTTCCTAAACACCACATGTTCAAAAATGACCAGGCTACCTGTGATTTCCCTAACACTCCGTGGACCTCCCCATTTCCACGTTCCCGCTCAAGATGTTTCGTCAATGTGTAAAGCTTTGAAAAGTCTATGTGCACAACTACTACCACCATGACTCAAGTCTCTCACACATGCACTCCCGGACTTTGCGTGAGGTTTGCCTTCCTCCCTTCTGGGAGTCCATAACTCAGTTTACCTAAAATTCCACAATTCTCTCTCCTACTTCAGGTCTCAGCTCCTCTCCCTTATATACAACGTTCTCAACTCTTCCCACCTTAATTGGGATGAGTCTGAGTACAACATCCCTCCAAGATATCTTCCTCTCTTTGTTCTAATTCCACATCGATCTTCTCATTATGTATTTGGTTTCCTGGATACTTCGATACAGGAAAGGGTGTGCCCCAGAGAAGAGATAAAAGTATTCTGGTTAATGGAAAATATGAAGCTCCACTATAAATTAATAACTTTGCGCTGTAATTTTTAAGTACTCTATCACCAAGAAACTGATCATCTTCAGGAAATTAACAAAGGCAAATCTTTAGATCAGCAAGACGACGGCTCAAAGCCGGGACCACAAGAACATTGCATTTGCTGATTCTGTACCATCTCAGAAGGAACAGACTGATTTAGACAAACAAGATACATGGGTAAAGCACCTTTTAAAATACTGACTCTTAATCTCTACCCTCCATTCTGGTTCTATCATATCATGATAGAGTACAAAGATACACTTTCAGTACATGTTGCCATTCAGTTCACAATTTTAACAAATCGTCGTTGATAAGCATCTTCAAACAGCCATGTTGCTATATATGTCAAGACTACTGTGATTCAGTGTAAGTGCTTTTGATGTGATTTTCATGGGCATGAATACAAACAGACTATCACATTTGCAACTTATGAGCAAATATCAAATAAAGTAATCTGAAATTTTCTGGAACAGTTTACCTGATGAATGCATAGTGAACTTCTTTTGAAAGTGAAAATTCTTAAGATGATCTCTGTTGCATTAATTCAATCAATAGCTAGAAGAGACTTCAGTCAGGTTGGTTACGCAGTTCTTCCTTTGAGGCCTATTGTGACCAGCGAGCCCGTTACCACTGTCTCATCACACTCAGATTTAAATAATTTATGTAACTAGATAATAAATAATTCCAACAGAGAATGGGAGTCATTTTTTCATAAAAGTGAAAAGGGACATTTAGGAATTCAAAGGGCTGACTCAATCAACTCCTAGGTTGAATAAGAACTACTTCACCAAGTATGAAATAACAGATTTAATTTTTAAAATTCTTTCCCTCAAGTGTTTTTTAACCAGAAGATAAAAGAAAATGTGTCCGATGCTGATTTGTCCTTATAACAGCTAAAAATATCACGGATAAAAGTGAACTAACAATGTTATATTTACAAATAAAATTACTCAGAAAAGTAAGAAAATGTTATCCTGTTATCATTATTCCATCCACAATCTGACAGAAGGAATTAGGAAAACAACTTTCCATTTTGTGTTAAAGAAGAGAAACAGACTCTGATCATTTGCCATGTCAATTTCGAATGCACTGATTTTTCTTTTAGTATATAAAAATTTTCAAGCTCATCTCTTTAAAAAAACCATTTAAATACAAAAAGGTTAACACAAACTACTACAACTGACCGAATGTTGTATAATGTTACTATGATATATTTAAACCCAATAAAAACTAATTTCAAGGGAGAGAACTGAGAAATATAAGTAGAATTCTGTGAATATTAAGGATATATCATTATTAAAGAACTCTACTAAAATGATTCTTTAACTTATAGATTTTGTAATAGATGAAGAGAAAACGTTTTAACAATTATTTGATACTGCTTTTCTTTAAGGAAAAAATTAGTTTCTTTTTACAACCCAGGTGTTAGCTTATAATTAAGTGATTATAGTAATGACAGCAATTTGATATTTCACTTCTAAATTAATCCAAAATATCTTTTCACTTTTTCATAAGTAATAGAGCTGATGACCACTGCAGGGAGCACTTTTATGATGTTTGGAGTGAAACCCCTGAAAAATCCCTTTTTTCCTTCTTTGTTATATATGTCTTGAATGAGATGAATCATGGTTGTTTCTTTTTGCTCCAGTGCTAGAAATTGAAAAAAGAAATCAGTGTAAAATTCAATATTTAATCTTTATACCTTAAGAAAGTCCAGTGATGAATGAGAATTAACAGAGGTCAAAATTACTTCAGAGTACACCTTTTTCCCTACTGAATAGTCCTGTGCCATCCAATACGATAGTCACTAGGCACATGTGGCTATTTAATATTAAATTAATTAAAATTAAAGAAAACTAAAAATTCAGATGCACTGGCAACATTTCAAGTGTCTGACAGCCATGTGTGACTAGCGGCTACCATACTGGACAGCACAGATGTAAAATCTTTCCCTGACTGCAGAAAGTTCTCATGGGCAATATTTGAAAGTCTTTAATAAGGAAACTCAAAGGAGCAGGGGGAATTGGGTATGACATAAATAGTTTGATAGGGGGATGGATGGGTGATGGGATGAACTGAGAGATTCCCCACCTGGACTGTAATATCAATTAAATCCAAAAATCTTCCAAAAAAGAAGGGGGAAAGGAATGTACAAGAATATCACTTACCACATGATCCCTTACATAGTTTACTCAGGAAGATAATAATAGGATTATGTGAAGTGTTTTTTTTTTTTTCCTTCTTGGAAAGTGAAAAACGTATTTGCTTAAAATCTAAACTCCTAACATTTCACTTAAGAGGGACAAAACAGACACCCTCCCTTCCATCTCCTTGCTTAGTGGACTGGGATACAAAACAGTTGCTTTCAATTCCACAGATGTATTAAGTTCCTAACGCAGAATTAACAACAATAGCAGAACTAGGGGAAAATTACATGCTCATAGTGAGTAACTGTTGATTCGATCTGAAGAAAGTAAAATCTTTTCTATTGCTCTGCTTGGCACTTTCTAATTGTAAACTCCTGAAAGAGATCATCGGTAACAAAGAGAAATGTGCAGAGTTCCAAACAGAACTTTGTAGAAGAAATAAAATCTAAAGGTCACGAAAGGCTCTACAATAAAAAAAAAAATTCAAGATTATACTTTAAAAATCAGAGTTAGCTTTTTACTGATCATTTCTACAGTTTTTTGGTTTGTAAAATCATTAATTTCTACTCATTTAAATAACTTAGTTATTTTTAATTTTTTATCTCAGTTTTTATTATTACTTCATTAAAGTAATTCTTGTTAACTTTTTTAACTTACTGTTACTTCATTTAAAAAAAAAAAAACTCACCTTGAGCCTGCAGGCGTGTTCTGATGAGGCCCAGGGGGAAGCTAGCTAGCTGGCCACTAGTGTGGGCCAATGTACTACATCCCATCACAATTATTACCCCAGGGTCTACAGAGTTCCCTGAAAAATGTTCTAGCCAATAATTCTTCAAAAGCTGGAAGAGAAGAAAGTAGTAAATATTCTTTAACTCCTATGCAAATCTAAGTAGAATAAAGTTCATTGCTCACTCAATTTCAATAAACATCGAATAGCTTCTCGATTCAAGAATTATACAGAGCATTTTCACAGATGTCATTTCTTTTAATTCCTACAGAAACCTGACAAGTCAATATTGATGTTTCTAGTCTTAAATTGTATATAAATGAGAAAAGTAATTCAGAGAGACTAAGTTATCAGGTCGCGAAGCTGGTAAGTGGGAGTCAAACTTGGTTGCCTGGTTTTAGTGACCGTTCTTTCCAAAATCCTTACGAAAGATTGTTCCTCCTGCTTGTACAGAGGTGGCCGCCCCTGCTGTGCCTGCTGTCTTATCAGGATCAGGGTGCAC
>NW_011888787.1:9276657-9282347 GCF_000151845.1 Pteropus vampyrus | reverse complement strand
TATTAAGTTCCTAACGCAGAATTAACAACAATAGCAGAACTAGGGGAAAATTACATGCTCATAGTGAGTAACTGTTGATTCGATCTGAAGAAAGTAAAATCTTTTCTATTGCTCTGCTTGGCACTTTCTAATTGTAAAATCCTGAAAGAGATCATCGGTAACAAAGAGAAATGTGCAGAGTTCCAAACAGAACTTTGTAGAAGAAATAAAATCTAAAGGTCACGAAAGGCTCTACAATAAAAAAAAAAATTCAAGATTATACTTTAAAAATCAGAGTTAGCTTTTTACTTATCATTTCTACAGTTTTTTGGTTTGTAAAATCATTAATTTCTACTCATTTAAATAACTTAGTTATTTTTAATTTTTTATCTCAGTTTTTATTATTACTTCATTAAAGTAATTCTTGTTAACTTTTTTAACTTACTGTTACTTCATTTAAAAAAAAAAAAACTCACCTTGAGCCTGCAGGCGTGTTCTGATGAGGCCCAGGGGGAAGCTAGCTAGCTGGCCACTAGTGTGGGCCAATGTACTACATCCCATCACAATTATTACCCCAGGGTCTACGGAGTTCCCTGAAAAATGTTCTAGCCAATAATTCTTCAAAAGCTGGAAGAGAAGAAAGTAGTAAATATTCTTTAACTCCTATGCAAATCTAAGTAGAAGAAAGTTCATTGCTCACTCAATTTCAATAAACATCGAATAGCTTCTCGATTCAAGAATTATACAGAGCATGTTCACAGATGTCATTTCTTTTAATTCCTACAGAAACCTGACAAGTCAATACTGATGTTTCTAGTCTTAAATTGTATATAAATGAGAAAAGTAATTCAGAGAGACTAAGTTATCAGGTCGCGAAGCTGGTAAGTGGGAGTCAAACTTGGTTGCCTGGTTTTAGTGACCGTTCTTTCCAAAATCCTTACGAAAGATTGTTCCTCCTGCTTGTACAGAGGTGGCCGCCCCTGCTGTGCCTGCTGTCTTATCAGGATCAGGGTGCACAGATGTTTTCAAACAAATGTATCCACATGCCTCAGTTTTCGTTTTCCTATGTTTGTGTCTCTGTGTTTGTCTAGTTTTGTTTTGCTTGATGGTTTTGCTTTGTAATGATATTCAAAGACCCAAGCAAAATTCTGGAGATTCTCAGAGGGATTAATAACAGAACACTGTAGAGAAGATTGCATAATCCACCTAGGTTACTAATAAAACCATATTTTCTCAATTTTAAAGAAAGATGCATCTTCCCAATTTCGCTTTTCCTTGAATGAAGGTAACTAGAAGGAATTATGTTTAAAATAGTGAGATCGAAAGATCATTGGGTGCTTTTAGATCTGTTCGTTTATTAAAGAATAAGACATTAGCATTATATGCCGGGGCAATTACTATGAAATGTATAATCTGATGCTTTTGAAAAAATAAATTTCAAAATGTCTTTACTCAGTAAGCATTTATTACCGTCATGCAACCAGAAAGAGAGAGATATGTAATGTCCCTCTGGTTTGAAAGTGAAAGATACTGAACTGTAGAAATTAAAGAATGGAGGGAGGCCGACCGTAAATGGGAGCAAGGAATTTATTTTAATAAGAGCACAGAAGCAAGAAAATAAAAAGGGGAAAAGCACATGCTATAATATTCAATATTTTAAACTGCCACAAAAATGTGTAAGCATATTTTGTAAGTGCTAAATGAAATTGGCTATCTTTCTCATAATGGTGGTACCACGTGCCAAAACCATCACTGCTCCTGTGCGCAGGGAGCTGTCCTTCCTATGCCGAGAAGGAATTTAAGTTATACTAACCATATACTCTCACCTGGTTCTTATGACCAAATGGTATATGTTGTTAAGGAGGTCTACCTGAAACGAATGTGCGGTCAGAAACACAAAACGCGTGGCTGAGAGGGGAGTAACCTGGAATCCCACCTGTTCGGCCTTATTCTATTAGGACATCTGCCCTAACTCCATGCCACCTCTCTCCTGGGACCCCCTCTCCTCAACTCTCATTTTTACAACTGTGCAATAATATCTCAGTTTTCTCCATCTTAACTGTGCATTGGATTCTTCCAGGGAGTTAAAAAAAAAAAAAATGACCTTAATCCCAGGCCTCTGCCCAGAACAATTAAATCAGAATATCTTGGAATGTAGCCCAAGAAGCTCATTTTTTAACAATATACATACGAGTAATTCTGATATGTACCCAGAGCTGAGAAACACTATTTTTGTCAGCATTTCAGTCCATAATTATAATTACAAAAACTAATTCACACGCACACAAAAATCATTAGGATATCAGACAATATAGAAACAAAAAGCCAAATAAAATCATTCGATTCACTTCTTGGTCAGAAACTATTTCATAAAAAAGTCATTTAGAACCAGTTTTTTAGAATAAAAACTATTATTGTACCAAATTTTCAAGTCTAACACAAAACATCATATTATGAGAATAAACTCACCTCATAAACAGCAAGATCTATGCCTGCGTAAGGTATAATGCTCAGCACGTTAGGAATATAACCTTTGAAAAAAGTCCTAACACCTTCTTGTTTCAGAAGCTTCTTGCTACAATCGATAATCCCTGAATACTGTCCAGTTTTACCTAGAGCCAATCTGGTCCTTATTACCTAAATGTGAAATAACGCAATAAAAATATATTGATCAGATTTACTCGACTCATCTAGCAATCCAGTAAATTGTATATTATACCTAATGTTGACTAATTACCATAGAAATCAAAAAACGCAATCTTAAACATAATTTTAACTTCCCATTAACTGACCCTTAATTATGAACAACTGACACAGTGTAGAGCTTTTTAAAAATTATTTAAACGGGAGAATATAATCATTGTGTCTCTGACTGATATAACCACTCAAACTCCATTAATGGGCTGTAAGCAACATATTCTGAAACAAATCATGAGATAACATTATTACTTCAAAATAAAGCAACTGTAGCCAATATCCAAGTTTAAAAAAAGTATCTGGTCATGTAAAAATGAAGACCCAATGTGGAAACAAATGCTATGTATGTTTAAATACACGCTCTGGGAACTTTTGTAACAGTGAGTCCTATAAACTATGATTTAATATGACTTGGGCTCATTTTGTGCTCATAAAATAGTAAAATCCCTGGGGCCGTGAGGGCCATATTAGGCTGCTGTGATCTATATTCCTATGCTCAACATAATCCTTCTGATAGAACCTTTCCTTTTCCTCTTAATTTTCATTAATTTAATTTAAAGGAGTTCTATATAATATACATGGAGAAATGACTCTCCAAAACAGCCCAGATTAAAAAAAAAAAAAAAGTATAAACTTTGTCTGATTGGGAAAACTGTGTCTTGATGGAGCTGCCTCAAAGCGGTCAGTTGGAAGCCCTTGGTTTTATGACCTTCTCTGCAGGAGCCCACACTCTGGATAATCTCATCCTTAAAACTGCCCTCTCCAGGGCAATGCGGTCTCTTCTTACTCAAGTAATTATTTTCTGTTTGATCTCCTGGCATGTTTTCTTTCCTCTTACTCCCTAACTTAAGATCTTCTCAAAAGTCTTCTTAGCGTTAAAAAAAAAAAAAAAAAAAAACTACTTTTTTTTTTTTAATAACTCCTGGCTTTAACTAACACGTCTTTGCAGATGACGTATCAAGACTTGAAATTTCTCAAGTCTCAGTATCACATCTGCAGCTGCCTGCTGAAAATCATAACTCGGTTGTCCACTAATAATTTGATTTAAATATATATGCAAACCTGAGCTCATCATCTCTCAGAATCTGGCTCACTTCCTCCAGTCTCTACCTCTTTAGAGATGCAGAACCCAGATAGAGTTTGCCTTCTTCCTTTTTCTTTCTCCTGCTTTCTGCTTCTCAAGTTGTCAGTTCTCAAGACAGCGCTAACATAAGTCAATGTCCCCTAGTCAATATCATATTTCAAGTCCTTATTACCACCTCCCTGAATGACGGCGATACCTTGTATCTAGTCATCTCACTTCTCTCGTCTCTCCTGCTCTAAAAAAAACTTTTCTTAGGTTTTTTTTTCGGGCCCCAGGTTTTTTATTGTTTTTTTATTTTTTTTAAGAAATTAATATTAAATATCGTAAGCTCCTTTCGAGAGCCTTTATGATCTAGCCCCAACCCATCATCTACGGTACTATCCAATCCAAACCAAAAACCTGCTCTTTTACCCCCATTCTTTTGCTCAAGTCGTTATTTCCACCTGAAATGCCCTTCCCCATCATCTCTGAATGTCCAAATTCTAAGCCAAACTCACACATTCTAGTCATATCTTTCATGAAAGCCTAACAGGAAATAATTTCTCCCCTCTGAATTTCCAGAGCACTTCATACTGATCTCTCTTCTAGAACTTATATTTTCTATGTCGGATCATCATTACCGATGTACTTTTTACCTCCCCTTCTATACTATTAAGCTCTATGGCCAAAATGCCTATCTGACTCCTCTCTGGAAAAGTATCTAGTGGATGTACAATACAAATTTGATTTGATTAATGAATAAATCAACTGAACGATCAGTCAATGAAATATTATCTTCTTGGTGCATCTAGAATACTACTTTCAGCCTAAGCAAAACAGAAATTGACTAAGGCCAACTGATACATGATATGAGATTTAAACCTTGTAGCTATAGAGCTGTTTATTGCATAAAATCTCGATCTGTGATTCATTTATTTTTTTAAAATGTTATAATTTGCCTTATAAGCATTACTTTAGTTAAAAATTTTATAATAATACATACCTCCATGGGGTAAATACAGCTCTGGGCAGTTACACCAGCCAATGAACCAGATATAAATCTCTCAATAATTCCTATTTTAACATCATCGAAACTAAGCCATTTCTTATACTGTATAAATAAAAGTATTGAAATGTATAATATTACTGAAATGAAGTATATATTGTTTCTAAGTTTATAACATAAATTAGTAGCATAAAATTATTTTTAAAAGTATTCCAGACACCTGATATTAGAATACCTGATTTTACTTTTATGGAATTAATTGTCTAAGATAATAAGTAAGATCCTTTTTCTTTTTTTTCTCAGCAGGATGAGTTAGCAACAGTAACTCACTTAAGTATATTTATGAATGGAGTAGTATTTTATAAAGGGCATGCTAATGACACAAAGTATGCAGGAATTGTATCTTTTATCTGTTTTTAGCCCCACATCTTACACATGAAAGGTACTTAATATCATTTGGTCACTGGATAATCAGAATAGTGACTTAACGTGAAAGGCTCTTTTTATTACAAGGAACAACGGCTAATTCCAGTTAGCTCAAGAAACGGAGGTTATTTCAATGACACTTGTAGAAATAAAGAAAACAGAAATATCAGCCCGAATGTCAGGCTTCACAGGAACTGAAAAGTCAGTCAATTTTCACGGAGATTGAAAACGTGAAACTTGTCTAGAACCCAAGACAGCCTTAGAAAGCAGATTAGCTCGTCACCTCCTAGGCAAGATGTTTTCCTGTTTGTCTTTCTAGCGGTCAATATGATTCAGCTACTTTCTAGGAACTAACTCTCTGGTCCTCAGTTGACGCCCCATCTGAAAGTGTGATCGGTTCAGTTAACTCAGCAAACACTGCGATCTGTTCCCGGTGCCCGTTATCTTATTCTCCTTTGTGGCAGTGCCAGCTCAGCCCCAGACTGTATTTCCTTCTTCTCCCCTGCAGCTAGGCTGGGT
>NW_011888787.1:9272668-9276037 GCF_000151845.1 Pteropus vampyrus | reverse complement strand
AAAAGTATTCCAGACACCTGATATTAGAATACCTGATTTTACTTTTATGGAATTAATTGTCTAAGATAATAAGTAAGATCCTTTTTCTTTTTTTTTTCAGCAGGATGAGTTAGCAACAGTAACTCACTTAAGCATATTTATGAATGGAGTAGTATTTTATAAAGGGCATGCTAATGACACAAAGGAGGCAGGAATTGTATCTTTTATCTCTTTTTAGCCCCACACCTTACACATGAAAGGTACTTAATATCATTTGGTCACTGGATAATCAGGAATGGTGACTTAACGTGAAAGGCTCTTTTTATTACAAGGAACAACAGTTAACTCCAGTTAGCTCAAGAAACGGAGGTTATTTCAATAACACTTGTAGAAATAAAGAAAACAGAAATATCAGCCCGAATGTCAGGCTTCACAGGAACTGAAAAGTCAGTCAATTTTCACGGAGATTGAAACGTGAAACTCGTCTAGAACCCAAGACAGCCTTAGAAAGCAGATTAACTCGTCACCTCCTAGGCAAGATGTTTTCCTGTTTGTCTTTCTAGCGGTCGATATGATTCAGCTACTTTCTAGGAACTAACTCTCTGGTCCTCAGTTGACGCCCCATCTGAAAGTGTGATCGGTTCAGTTAACTCAGCAAACACTGCGATCTGTTCCCGGTGCCCGTTATCTTATTCTCCTTTGTGGCAGTGCCAGCTCGGCCCCAAACTGCATTTCCTTCTTCTCCCTTGCAGCTAGGCTGGGTGGCCAAGAGACTCATTTTGGCCAATGTGATATGAGGGGAACTCGGGTATGCAAATTCTGAGACATCTCCTTCAAGACGCTTGCCCTGGACTCTTCTTTCCTCCCCCTGGGAAACAGCAAAGACGGGTGCCACCCTTGAAGCTATGTATTGAAGATGGCAGAGCTGTACTGTTAGCCCTGGACCACACGCCTCTATCTTATTTAAGCTAATGTATTTTGGTATCTCTTTTGTTACAACAGCGTAGAATGAACCCTAACGAGCCCAGAAATTGGTTACTAGATGTGGAGCGCTGTCATAACTGAAACGTAAAATATATGGCACTGGCTTTACTGTGAGGACACAGTTACTACACTCTAATGCTTTGCGGAAATGTTTGATGAAACTGTTTCTGGTGATATCTTGGAAGGCAGACCATGTTCTTTCTGAGGCTGAAGTCCTAAGGAAACTGACTGTAAAATCTCAGAATGTTGGTCAGTGATGCCTCTCCTTGCTTTAGCAAGATCTATGAAACATGAGCTTAGGCATCTCTCTGCTTTTCTGCCTCAGGCCCTTCTCCAAAGCCAGTTTGCAAGCAGAGATGGAAGAGAATAGAGCTCCGCTGAAGTAGTATTCTTTGCCTAGCAAGAAATATGGGACTTCCATTTTGGAAAAGCCACCTGCTTCTGTACCCCAATAGAAAGAAACAAGATTGTCCTGAAGAGCTTGCCTCACTGCAAAACTCAGATTAAGGGTGTTGGCGTATAATTTCAGCCTACTTGTTCAGTCGACATCAATATAGTCTGCTATAAAAATGAGAGAGAGAGAATGACGAGTGTGGCAGCTGGAAAATAAAATATCAGAAAAGAAATTTTTAGGTGTGGCTACATCACATGATCTCGACTAGAAGCAAACAGACAACTATAAGAAGTTTGGGAAAGAATTTTATTGCTAGAAAACCTATACTCACAGCCTACAAAACTCTACTTCATTGATCTCTAACTCTCAGGCCCCCAAACCTCAACAGGCAGATAGCTGGCCATGGTAGACATTTCCAGAGCACTGTATCACACCTGTACAGTTCTGTGCGGACTCACACTAACAGAATCCCATCTAAAGCAAAAGCCTCTCATTTCTCTGCTTTTCTGCTTCAGGGCTTTCTCTGAAGCTGTGAGAACCTGTCCAGCCCAGAAGTCTGGGGAAGTTAAAGTCTTAAGAGCAATCCACATAAAATATGGGATAGACATTGGTAGATAAATGCCACAGCTCCCTTCCTTTAGACAGACGATTCTGGGAACTTCTCTGTACACTTCTTAGACTTTCCAGGAGAATCAACCCTCTACCGCCTACAGCTGAAACCTCATTTATGTATCTTTACATTGACTTTTCTTCCTTCCACGTCTCACTATTCCTGTCTCCTCACTCTTGCTTCTTCGCAAATAAATATCCGGTACCCAGATTCTGCTCTGGGGGAATCAAAACTAAAACAGTTAGTGGCACTTCAAAAGTTCTCCAATGCACCAATTAAAAGACAGAGATTGTCAGAGTTAATAAAAAAAAAACAAGACCCAACTATATATTGTCTATGAGAAACCCACTTTAAATATAAAGATACATATAGATTGAATGTAAATGAATGGAAAGAGATATACCATGTTAACACTAATCAAAAAAAAAAAAAGCAGGAGTAGCTATACTAATTTCTGAAAGAGCAGACTTTGAAGCAAGGAAAGTCATCAGAGATAAAGAAGGGCATTTCATAATGATAAAGGGGTCGATCCTCCAAGAAGACACAACAATCTTTCATGTGCATGTACCTTAGAACAGAGCATTAAACTATGTGAAGCAAAAACGGGTAGAACTGCAAAGAGAAATGGATGGATCCACCATCACAGTTGGAGACTTTAGTATCCTCTATTAGAAAAAGACAGATCCGGCAGGCAGAATGTCGGTAAGGACAAAGCTGAACTCAACGACACCATCAATCGACTGGATATAACTGACAGCACAGACTGCTTCATCCGACAACAGCAGAACACACATTCGTCACAAGCTCGCGTGGAACATTCACCAAGATGGACCACATTCTGGGCCTTAACAAATTTTAAAGAACAGAAATCATGCCATGTCTCCTCTCAGACCCTAGTGAAATTAAACCAAAAATCAATAACAGAAAGGTAGTTGGAAAATACCAAAATATAGGGAAATTAAACAACACACTTCTAAATAACACATAGGACAAAGAAGAAACCTCATGAGAAACTTAAAAATATTTTGAACTAAATGAAAACACAATTCATCAAAATTAGTGGGGAGCAGTACTTAGAGGGAAATTTACAGCATTGAATGCATATGTTAGAAAAGAAGAAAGGTCTATGAATCAGTAATCTAAATTTCTACCTTAGGAAACTAGAAAAAAAGACTTAATTAAATCCAAAATAAGCGGAAGAGAAATAATAAGAATTAAAGTGGAAATCAAAGAAACTGAAAAGAGAAAATCAATAGAGAAAATCAATAAAATCAAATGCTGGTTCTTTAAAAAGTAGTTCGAGAAAGTCCTGCTGTTGTTACTAGAACAGGACCAGTCACTGGGCAACAAAGACGCCATCGCTAGTGGTAAATGGGATGCTGATAACCCATGGTACGCTGTG
>NW_011888787.1:9269674-9272358 GCF_000151845.1 Pteropus vampyrus | reverse complement strand
ATATACCATGTTAACACTAATCAAAAAAAAAAAAAGCAGGAGTAGCTATACTAATTTCTGAAAGAGCAGACTTTGAAGCAAGGAAAGTCATCAGAGATAAAGAAGGGCATTTCATAATGATAAAGGGGTCAATCCTCCAAGAAGACAACAATCTTTCATGTGCATGTACCTTAGAACAGAGCATTAAACTATGTGAAGCAAAAACGGGTAGAACTGCAAAGAGAAACGGATGGATCCACCATCACAGCTGGAGATTTTAGTATCCCCTATTAGAAAAAGACAGATCCAGCAGGCAGAATGTCGGTAAGGACAAAGCTGAACTCAATGACACCATCAATCGATCGACTGGATATAACTGACAGCACAGACTGCTTCATCCGACAACAGCAGAACACACATTCTTCACAAGCTCGCGTGGAACATTCACCAAGATGGACCACATTCTAGGCCATAAGACACACCTTAAGAAATTTTAAAGAACAGAAATCATACCATGTCTGCTCTCCGACCCTAGTGAAATTAAACCAAAAATCAATAACAGAAAGGTAGTTGGAAAAATACCAAAATATAGGGAAATTAAACAACACACTTCTAAATAACACATAGGACAAAGAAGAAACCTCATGAGAAACTTAAAAATATTTTGAACTAAATGAAAACACAATTCATCAAAATTAGTGGGGAGCAGTACTTAGAGGGAAATTTACAGCATTGAATGCATATGTTAGAAAAGAAGAAAGGTCTATTAATCAGCAATCTAAATTTCTACCTTAGGAAACTAGAAAAAAAGACTTAATTAAATCCAAAATAAGTGGAAGAGAAATAATAAGAATTAAAGTGGAAATCAAAGAAACTGAAAATAGAAAATCAATAGAGAAAATCAATAAAATCAAATGCTGGTTCTTTAAAAAGTAGTTCGAGAAAGTCCTGCTGTTGTTACTAGAACAGGACCAGTCACTGGGCAACAAAGACGCCATCGCTAGTGGTAAATGGGATGCTGATAACCCATGGTACGCTGTGATTACTATGATTCTTAGTCGTGGTGGCCTGGGGTGAGGAACTGATAGTAAGGAAAGCATTACATTATGCAGTTGCTCTAATATTTGAGTAAAAATGGGGTCATTTATAAGGACTGTGGACTTAGCTGGCTCTTACTCTCTGCCTTCGAAACTTTGAAGAAAGAGAATGTCAAGGTTAGGTCATCCAACTATCACCTTAAAGCAAATTATGAACACTATAAGGCCTTCATGCAAGCATTTAAAGAGACCCTCATTTCCTGCAGTTGGCAAATAGACTGCTGAAAATCAGGCCCAGGATATAAATGTACAGGTAACAGAGTTACAAGGAAACTGAATGCACAGCTTCAGAAGGTCTCCTATGCTGAAGTGCAGACCCTCATTGGGAAGGAGTGAGACCCTGACACATGGAATGGGGACATTCGGGTGTATGTGCCTGAGAAACCCAAACTTCCAAATCTTCCGGCACCCTCCAGTTTGGCAAAAAGTAGTCCCCTTCCCACAGGCAGAGCGGCCTCTCCTTGGTCAGAGGTCACGTAAAAGCCTCAAAGAGGTGGAAGCCCAACAGGATGATATTTTTCCTCCTCATTATCTGCACACACCTCTTATTGCCTCCCAACTAATAATTTTTACAGGGTCAGGCCTCAGATAGCCCAATGAAGAAATGCAGTCCATGTTCTAGGAATAAACAGCATTCTGACTGAAGAGTCAGAATGGCCTGAAATGGACTGGTAGGAACCAGTGGATCATGTGTGGGAATGGAGCATAAGAGTGTTGAACAGTGGGGCTATATGGGGTGGAATATAATGCTGGATAGGGGAGACATTGTTGACACATGACATGGGACACCTGAAACCTGTCCTAATATGCTGCTGGGATGGCAGACAGCAAATGAGCTGGAGGTGCCAAAGTCTTGACAGAGTGTTGAGGAAGGGACCAGGAGATTCGGGAAGGTGGAAATGTTAGAACAAATTTTATCACAAGACTGGAGAACCTATCGGCTGTTTCTACGGTAAGAGTCCTTGTTGAAAGACCTAGTGATGGCTGTTCTCAGAGTTGACAGCAGGGGACGTTGCCATGGAACTAGGTTCACCAGTATCAATGGAGATGGAAAATTTCAGAATAGCAGAGGCCGAGTGGTGGCACTGAATCATCAGATGCGAGATGAATACAATGATCTTATGAGACAAGTCCAGAGTTACAACCAGGATACCCTGACCCACCCGGATAAGTTGATGGCTAATTACCCATGGATTTCCTAGAGGCAAGATCATGGGTTATCATCCAGCAGTGAGTGCATAAATATCGACAATATAGGGTATTGTCGAACTTATATAATGAGATCACAAGAATTTCACCTGGATCCTTTGCTGCCAGAAAGTGAATCTATCTATTCACTTTCCCACTCTCCTGGAATACTATTTCATACCTTCACCTCTTTCCTCACACCTCCAACACGTCCTTGCTTCTCATTTCAATAAAGAAATCAAAGTACTAGGAAGAAAGCTTCCACAACCCTGCCTGCATCTGCGCCCACTTCGTAGCGCTTCTCCTATAACTATGGATGAAGTGTCCAGCCAAGGCCAAATCCTTCCATGAGCACTAGTTCCCATCAGCTCTCGCCCACTCAAAGACTCAAGGAGAATCTCTTTGCAGTCAGTAATGTTC
>NW_011888787.1:9266046-9267914 GCF_000151845.1 Pteropus vampyrus | reverse complement strand
AAAAAAAGGCAGCGGGGAATTTGGACACAGAAAAACACACAGAGGGAAGACCATGTAAAGAGACATAGAGATAAGATGGCCATCTATGAGTCAAGGAGAGAGGCCTGAAACAGATTTCTCCCCCCAGCCAACACCTCGATCTCAGACTTCTAGCCCCCAGAACTGTGAGACAACAGATTTCTGTTGTTTGAGCCAGTGAGTTTGTGATATTTTGTTACAGCATCCTTAGCAAACTAATACACAAGGATTACATGTCATTTTAATGTTTTCCTTTACACTTTACTGTATTTTTCACATTTTCTAATATTTAATTAAAAAATTATTTTTAAGAAAGTGAAAATTAAAACATTAACAAAATACCTCCTATTTATAATATAAGAGAATAATAATGGGAGAGCAAGGTGAAGTGGGCATTCTCATCTCCTATGAGTAGAAAAAGTCTAGAAAACAATTTAACAATATATACACACAGCCTTAAAAATGTTCATATCACTACTTAAACTTCTAGGAATCCTTTCTAAAGAAGTAATCCTAAATATAAAAAAGATTCATAAACCATGGTGTTCATCATTACGAACTACTATGAATAATCATTTAAAAATAGCTTTAAAAGAGTTTTAAAAACCACCTACATGTCCAAGAATAAGGAAAATGTGATAAAATAAATAAATTATGACACATCCACTTAAAATGCTACATAGTAATTAAAAACTTTATTTGAAGAATTTACAAATACTTGAAATATTTGAAGAATATTTGAGGTAACAGGAAAACATGCTCATGTTATACTATTAATCATAAAAACAATATATAGAATATAAATTATTCATACAATAAGCACTGCTATGTAAAAAAATATATATGAACACGAACAAGAAGACAATGCCCTGAAGTGTTAATAAATGATCATTTTAGGAGATAATAAGATAGATAACTTTTCTACTTTCTACTTTTCTATTTACCAATTATTTCTTAGTTAGGCATATATTTGTTTTATTTAGAAAATGTAATTTTAAAAAGACCAAACAAGGAACCATACAAAGTTTAATGTAGATTTAATAAAATAGTAATGGTGCTATTTATTTATCTTATTTTTTTTCTACAAAAAAAAATAATAATAAGATAGCTTTCTTTTTTTTTTGAGTACTGATTATGTGCCAGGCATTATGCTAAGCACTTTATCAAAAGTAAAGTAGCAAAGCCAGAATTCAAACCCAGGACCCTTTGACTATAAAGAGACTTCTTCTTAAACTACAGTAAATGGCTCTACCACTTAACACATGTCCTTCTCTAGTTCACAGTATTCTTTTCCAGTTGTGTGAAGCTCACAAAGTAACAACTCCACCAAGAAAGAAGACAAGTTCTAATGAACCCATTTCACTGTCAAATATATGTATGAATGAAAGCCATGGCATAAGAAGGGCAGAGTCTCTCCTTCCTCTTGCTTCTCATTATATTATTCTTCTCTTCCATTTCTAACCCATTTTTCATCTATCATATTCTTTCTTCTTTTTCTTTCTAGCTCTTCTTTCCTATTTGCCTTTTCGATCTTTCTATTTCCCTATCTTTCTATCCTCTCCCTATTCCTCTATATCCAGCTACCTTATTTCTTTCTCTTTTTTCACTCTTTTTGGAAAAACCCTCTGTTTGCTCCATACTTTTTCGCTCTCCCTAACCCACTGACCTATTTCCATCCCCTGGGAGAATTGATCATACCTACTCTGTATCCCTACAATACCCATATAGACTTGTCTATCTTGGTCATAGCAAGCACTCATAAGTGACAATTATTATTTTCAATATGATCATTGTCATCACACAGATATATTGTTCTTATCTCTACAAGGTTCTGGAGTATAAGAAATATG
>NW_011888787.1:9259769-9264670 GCF_000151845.1 Pteropus vampyrus | reverse complement strand
TATCTCTACAAGGTTCTGGAGTATAAGAAATATGCTTTCTCATCCAGCACCTTGTACATGATGGGCACACAATAAATATATCTTCTTTCTTTAGTTTTTGTCTGGGTCCCTTTCCCATCTTTCTCATCTCCTTATATGTCTTCATCTCTGTGTAGCTCTGTACTGTGTCTGTATATTTTTCCTTTACAGTTCATATTTTAATTTTCTGACAGGCCCAGTCACCAAGGAAGCTTGGTTTTCTATTTCTACCTGCAAAAGAGGTCTTTCAATTCCTGCTCTTTCATAACAGCTAATTGAGTTTAGTCACCAACTAAATAGAACATAGGTTAGATATGTAATCCAACATGCAGAAGAATGGGGGGTTATTTGTTTTATTATCTTATGCCATTCAAAGTGTGTTCTCTACACTTGTCTCATTGAATTAAAAGCTCTTTATTTCCATTGAATGCATTAGCCAAGGTATCATCATATATTTATGTGAGAAATATTAGGTGGAAGGGAAATATTTACTCCTTCTTGATGTTCCCTGGTACTATCTGAATCCTCTGTCTGGACATGTAGCACTTACGTCGCATTTTATTATGAATTGCTTCATTATCTATTTTTCCAAGAAGAAATGAAGAAAGAAAGTACAAATCTGTTCATAGTTGCTTTGTGGATGCCAATGAGTGTTCACAACTTGATACTGTTGAAAAAAAAAAAAAAGGTTGGGGAGATATGCCTGGACTAACTGATATTACTGTTTTAGGTCCTCATTGCCTGGGACCTAAAAGCTAGAAGAATCTGCAAACTTTATAATCACTCTAAAGATGACAATGTCCACCAGTATGTTGTCAGAAAGTCCCTGAACAAAGAAGGTACAAAACCAAGAACCTAAGATTCAGCATCTTGTTTTCCATTTGTCCCACAACACAAACATCAACTATTGCTCTGAAAAAAAAAAAAAAAACCAGCATATTAAGAAAATTAATAAAGAGGCTGTAAAATATGCTAAACTTTTGGCCAAGAGAATAAAGGAAAACAAATAAAACAACAGGAACAAATTGCCAAGAGATGGAGGCTATCCCCTTTGAGAGCTTCTATCTCTAAATCTGAGTCAGTCAAAAATAAGATTGTCTAAAAACAATGATCGAGATGGTGGAGTAGGTAAATATTGTGCTCACCTCCTCCAACACAACCTCAACATTACGACTAACCTAGAGAACAACAATGAGAATCGCCTGAAGTCCTACAGCTAAGGACATACAGAAGAAGCCATCTGGAGACTGGTAGGAAGAGTGGAGACACAGAAATAGTTGGTTCAACACCCATGTGTGACAGTTAAAAATCAAGAGGAATATCTTGGCTGTGGATGTCCCCTCTAAGGAGTGAGGGGTCTCAGCCCCACAAAAGGCTCCCCAGCCCAGGGTTCCAATGCTGAGGAGAGAAGTTCCCATAACTTCTGACTGTGAAAACCAGCAGAGACTGTGGCTGAGTGAGACAGAGGGCAGCTGGAGTACCAGGCACTCCTCTAAAAGGGCCGATGCATGGAATTACTGAGATACTCACTATGAGCTCCAGCGCTGGGGCAGCTGCTCATAGAAATATGGGGAGGAACTGAATTGTCTGGCTTCAGAGCAAGGGCTGGAGGGGCAGCTTTCTCTCAGATGGAAGCTATTGTTCCTTTGTTGAGCTCTCCCCCAACCTGGCCTGCATGCACAGGTGGGCACCATATCTGAGTCTCCATCAACCTGGCTAACACTGGTTGCCCTGCCCAGATGATTCCCTGAAATTATGCTCCACCCAACCAGTGGGCCCACCCAAACCGCTTCCAGTGGCTTTTCCATACAAATGGCCTGTCTTGGCTCATGCTGCAGACTTTCCTAAAATCTCTCAAAGTTCACAAAACCCAAACAAGCAGTAGCTAGCGTTGGTGTGCCCTGTACCTCTCGCTAAACAGCCACAAGCCTGGCATTAATGGCATCCAGCCTCAGTTCTCAGCTTAGACTCTCCCAAGCACCTCCAAGTCCAGCACGAGCGACACTCAACCAGTTCATTTTGTAGCACATAACAAGTGGCACTGGGAAGGTCACAGGCAGTGGCTGAATTTGGCCTGCACCAAAGCCCCTCCCAAGAGGTCCCAAATCAACACACTCGCTGACCAGCTTCAGACCACATCAGAGTACCACCCAAGTACCTCCACAAATGACAAACCCAAAGGGCAGACTCAGCAGGCGCCAGAGCCCAACTAAAGCTAATGCTGCTCCATAGGGTCAGCCCCTGCACAACAGCTCCTCCATTGTACTCACAGTCAGTCCTCACAACCAATCATCCTGAGGGTCAACCCCTCCCAATAACATGCCAATAGCAATCAAGGCCCAACTACAACAAGAGATGACACGTAACCCACACAAGAGACACACCTGGAACTCCCAGCTCAGATGACCAGGGAGACTGTGCCACTGGGCCCCACAGGACATAAAGCCACTCTACAAGATCAGGAGACCGAGCAGCACTACCTAATACATAGAAATAAACTCAGGGAGGCAGCCAAAAAGGGGAGATAGAGAAACATGTCCCAAATGAAAGAACAGAACAAAACTCCAGAAAAAGAACTAAACAAAATAGAAACAATCTACCAGATGTAGAGTTCAAAACACTGGCTATAAGAATGCTCGATGCTCTCAATGAGAACTTTAACAAAGAGAGAGGAAACATAAAAATGAAGATAGAAAACATGAAAATGAACCAGTCAGAAATGAAATACAGTAACTGAAATATCTTAGGAGGAATCAGTAGTAGATTAGATAAAGCTGAGGATCAAATCAGCAATTTGAAAGATAAGGTAGCAGAAAACACCCAATCAGAACAACAATAAGAAAAAAGAATACAAAAAAATGAGGATAGTTTAAGGGGCCTCTGGGACGACATCAAGCATACCAACATTCGCATCACAGGGGTAGCAGAGGGAGGCAGAGAGCAAGAAATTAAAAACCTATTTGAAGAAATAATGATAGAAAATTTCCCTAACCTGAGGAAGAAAATAAAACATACAAGCCCAGGAAGCACAGAGTCCCAAACAAGATGAATGCGAAGAGGCCCACACCAAGACAGACCATAATTAAAATGCCAAAAGTTAAAGACAAAGAATCTTAAAATTGGCAAGAGAAAAGCAGTTATTTACCTATAACAGTGCTCCCACAAGACTGTCAGCTGATTTCTCAGCAGAAATTTTGCAGGCCAGAGGAATTGGCACAAAATACTGAAAGTGATGAAAGCAAGGACCTACAACCAAGAAGATTACCATATGCAGCAAAGCTATCATTTAGAATCAAAGGACAGATAAAGGGCTTCCCAGACAAGAAAAAGCTAAAGGAGTTCATCAACACAAAAACAGCATTATAAGAAATGTTAAAGGGACTTTCTTAAGAAAAAAAGATAAAAAATGTGGATAATAAAAAGGTAATAATGACATATCTATCGACAATTACTGTAAATGTAAATGGATTAAATATTCCAATCACAAGGCATAGGGTGAGAAACATGGCAGAGTGAGAGACGTCCCCAGATCTCTCCCCTTGAAATGACAATAAGCTGAACATCTAAAACTCAACAAAAACCACCCAAACTGCACACCAGCACATCTGAGCATGGGATCTGCGCATAAGAGCTACCGCAGGTCAGAATCCCGGGTGTTGGGCAGTGGACTGGGAGAAACAAAGAAGCTGCCTCTCTCAGCTGGGGCTCCCTGCAGGAGGAGTGGGGAGGGGAAAAGGTGCAGTGAGGTCTCTGAACTGTCCTGCCTGGGAGTGCTATGAGCTCCACGGAGCCGGTGGCAGTGCCCAGGCATCAAGGCAGAAAGCAGAGAAGCAGGAATGGCAGAGAAAGAACAGTTGATTTTTACCGGCTACTGTTGCAAAACCAAGGCTAAACCACAACCCAAATGCCCCAACCATGAGGGCCCCACTCTCTATACCCTCCGAGACTAAACACCACGCAGCCCCAGGGGAATCTGAGTAAACGCTACCGAAACTGTCACTAACACTGACAGGGACTGAGACTTAGGGGAAGAGCATGATTGACTATCTATAAGAGAAAAAACAGGCATTATTAAGACTTTATATAAAGCAGGGATCCAAGAGGCTTAGATCCTAAAGGAAACAAAAAGAAAAACACCTTCTTTGCACAGGCTAAGGAGAGACATTTATATTTTTTCTTTCTGAAAAAAAAAAAAGCATAATACACTTCCATTAATGCCCAGGTGGAGAAACAGTCCATTAAACACCATGAACAACCAAAGTGACAAGGCATCTCAGAAAGAAAGAGAAAAATCTCCAGAAAATAAGCTTACAGACAAAGAAATATGCAACTTTAATGACAGAGAATTCAGGATGGTACTTCTGAAAAAAATCAATGAGGTCCGAAACGATTCATAGCAACAATTCAGGAATCGAAAAAACAACTAGATGAGCAGAATGAGTTCTTTAGCAAAGAGATCGAAACCCTCAAAAAGAACAAAATAGAACTTCTGGAGATAAAGAACATACTGCAAGAGATGAAAAATGAAATAGCAAGCTTGGGAATAGAGTCTACCAAAAGGCATAGAGTGGCTGAACGGATAAGGAAACAAGGCTTCTAAGAGATTTCAGATTGAAAGACACACAGACTGAAAGTAAAGGAATGGAAAAAGATATTTCATGTAAATGGAAACCAAAAAATAAAAATAAAAAAAGCTGGGGTAGCACTACTTATACCGGACAAAACAGACTTTAAAACAAAGGCAGCAACGAGAGACAAAGAAAGACCCAGCAGTTCCACTTCTGGGGTTTTATCTGAAGAAACCCCAAACATTAATTCAAAAAGACATATGCATCCATATGTTCACTGCAGTGTTGTTTACAGTGGCCGGGATCTGGAGGTGG
>NW_011888787.1:9258494-9259719 GCF_000151845.1 Pteropus vampyrus | reverse complement strand
TTTATCTGAAGAAACCCCAAACATTAATTCAAAAAGACATATGCATCCATATGTTCACTGCAGTGTTGTTTACAGTGGCCGGGATCTGGAGGTGGCCTAAGTGTCCAACGGTGGATGAATGGATGGAGAAAAGATGGTACACATATACAGGGAAATATCGTTCAGCCGTGAGAAGGAATGGGATCTTGCCATCTTCAGCGGCATGGATAGACCTGGAGGGTATTATGCTGGGTGGGGTGGGTTGGACAGAGAAGGACAGTTACCACATGATTTCATTTATGAGGAATGATTCACTTTACGGGGAATCTTAAAAGCAAAATAAACAAACAAAAGAGAAACAAACTCATAGATACAGGGAACATTTTGATAGTTGTCACATGGGAAGGGCTGAGGTGAAGGGTGAAAAAATGGGAAAGGATTAAAAAGTACAAAATTGGTAGTTACAAAATAGTCATGGGGATATAAAACACAGCATAGGGAATATAGTCAATGATATTGTAATAACTATGTATGGTGTCAGACAGGTACTAGATTTATCAGGGGGATAATTTCATAAGTAATATAAACAGTAATCACTATGTCGTATACCTGATACTAATTTAATATTGTATGTCAACTGTAATTTAAAAATACAAAATTATTTTAAAAATAAATATGATTTTCTAAGAGTACTAAATAAGATCAGACATCAACCAAAAACAAAAACTGTTCATAACTAATTACCAGATGTCACGGATGTTATCAAAACAAACAAACAAACAAAAAATAGAACACCTGGGTATTTAAATTTAATTACGAATTTAAATTCACTACACTGTGGATTATTAATTTTTGTATCCTTACAGAGCAAGTATTCAGCAAATATTAAATTTTAACAGTATACTTAACAGAGTCAATCATGCACTATTTTATAACTATTGTGACAATCCATTACTCAGTAAAATAAAGGTAACTAGGCAACACTACCGCTAATGAGGTATTAGTCAATAATACACTCTAAGTAACTTCTTTCTCAATTCTTAGAAATATTCTTAGTATTTAAATAGTAGATGAAATCATGCCATTATGTTGGTGTCAGGAGCTAGAGATAACCAATCATTAGACTAATGGTGTCTTATCCTTTTTTAATAGATTTAGTTATATTTCTGAAAGAAAAAAACTTCTAATAGAGTGGTTCTACTATTATTTCAAATAAAAATTCATTTAAAACATGCAAGTACCTTTA
>NW_011888787.1:9252257-9257814 GCF_000151845.1 Pteropus vampyrus | reverse complement strand
TAAACTGTGGTAATTATATCTAATAAGGGGTTAATATCCAAAATGTATAAAGAACTCACACAACTCAATAACAAAAAGAATAAACAATCCAATGGAAAAAAAAATGGGCAAAAGAACTAAATCGACATTTCTCCAAAGAAGACAGACATTTATAGGAAAAGATGGGTCACATCACTAATCATCATGGAAATGTGAATCAAAACCACAGTGAGTTATCACCTCACACATTAGAATAGCTAACACCTAAAAAACAAAAACAAACCAAAAAAAAAAAAAACTAGAGATAACAAGTGCTGGCAAGGATACAGAGAAAAGGGAACGCTTGTACAGTGTTGGTGGGAATTTAAATTGGTATAGCCACCATGGCAATCAGTATGAGATTCCTCAAAATCTATCATATATATGAACTATTGTAGAACCATCATATGAAACAGCAATTCCAGTTCTTCGTATATAGCCAAGGAAATGAAATCATGATCTCAAAGAGATACCTGTACCTCCATATTTATTGCAACATTGTTTGCAATAGACAACATATGGAAACAAGCTATGTGTCCATCTATAAATTAATGGATAAAAATTATGTGGTAGATAGATGATAGATAGATAGATAGATAGATAGATAGATAGATAGATAGATAGATAGATAGATACAAACAGAGATATAGATACACACACACAATGATTTATCATTAAGCCACGAGAAAAAAAGGAAATCTTGCCTTTTGCAACAATATAGATGGACCTTGAGGGCATTACGTTAAGGGAAATAAGTCAGACAGAGAAAGACAGATACTGTATGGTATTACTTATATGTGGAATCTAAAAAAGCCAAATTCATAGAAACAGAGAGTAGAACAGTGGTTGCCAGGGGATGGAGGGTGGGGGAAATGGGGAGATGATGGCCAAAGGGAACAAACTTCCAGGTATGAGATGAAAGTTCTGGGGATCTCATGTACAGCATGATGACTGTAATTAACAATACCATATTATACACTTGAAAGTTGCTAAGAGAGTAAATCTCAAATGTTCTTTACCACAAACATAGAAATAGGAATTATGTGAAGTGATGGAGGGGTTAATTAACCCCCTGTGATAATCATTTCACAATATATAAGTGTATCAAATACCATGCTGTCCCTAACTTATACAATATTATATATAAATTACAGCTCAATAAATCTATGAAAAATAGACAGACAATTCATAGAAAATATGTGAAAATCTAATATTTCTATAAAGAAATATTTAAAATGTGCATTAAGCCAACAAGATACCACATTATGCCCAAGAGAATGACAAATATTAGAAAACTGGATAATACCAAGTAACAATAATGTATTGCTGGTGGAAGTAAGCTGGTATAGCAAGCCATTCTGGGAAATAATATAGCTATACAGTATTTCATAAATTAAGACTGGCTACCCTAGCAAAATTTACAAATGTATATTTATTTTCACTCAGAAATCCAGGTAGTATGATTTAAGGTACATAAGAGAAAAGCATTTTTGTGAGTGGAGAGTTGGAGAAAATCCAGATATCTATTCTTAGGGGACTGGATAAGGAAGATATGTGAAATACACACTATGTAATAGTTAGAAGCAATAAACTACATGAGCACATGGCAAAAAGGACAAATCCTAAAATCACGATGTTGAGTGAACAATGCAAAATATCAGATATGGCCTTTAGCACAATACTATCTGTGTAAGTTTAAAAAACACACATGAAACAATACTCTATGATTCCTAAGAGTATATACATATTCAAGAACACAGATGAAACATTAGAATAAGTGCCTATCATAATAAGTAACATTTACTGAACACATGGTACCCGCTCACCCCTTTCCTAAATATACTAATATAATTCTCGAAGCTCTTGCCATTATTATCCCCAATATATAATTGAGAAAATTGAGGCACAGAGGAGTTATATAGCTAGTGGGTGGCGGATGTGGAATGAAAACGTAGGCAGTCTGACTTCAAAGCCGAGGCTTTTAATATTCCCCTATATTGTCTATGAAGAGGAGGCAAGACGTCTCAAGGACTGAGGCGAACAGTACACCATGGCAAATGACTAACTTAACCTCCTGCATCTGAGATCTAAAAAAGGAAAAAAGTTCCTAATTACAAAATTTCATTTGTTCCTTGCAATTCTGAATCAGTAGAAGAGCAGGTAGATGACATACTTGATCCTTTCTGATTCTAAAATTTTGAATCTTAATTTTTGACTTTCTATTTCCTATGACAAAAGACATAATGGAGTACATCATATCTGTGAAAAAAGAAAAGTACATTATTTTTCTACTTTTCTAGAACAGTGACCTTAATGAGTTATGTATTCTCAACACAAAGTAGGCCCTTTCCACAATGGGTATCTATTTTAAAGTCTAGGTTTTAGCAAACAAAGAAATTGTGGTAGCTGTGCTTGTATATATAATACTAACACTCCTTACTAAATTAGTAGAGTACTATTTAGGAGAGAATACTATTATTACTTTAGCCACTGAGACTGGAAGTATTACAGCAGTTACGTGATCATAATAACAGCTATGACATTTATGGCAACATAAAAATAGAGTAAAATGCAAAGTAATCTTACAGTATAATGCTTCCAGAAACCGGCAATTTCATCAATACTTGCTGCAGGATTAAATAAAAAGTAGACTTTCCATTCATCCCAGTCTACTGTCATTGTTCCATCACTATCAATGCTGAAATTTTAAAAAATAGTGCTTATAACAGTTATAACAAAGTTAGCACCATTATAAAAATTAATTAAATGTTTCTTATGTATTTATTGTAGAGACCGCTCCTTTGAGTTTCATAAATATTACTGTATTTTCATATTTTCAGACTTTATTTTTTACAAAAATTGAGAATATAACAGAGTTCCCACATATCCTCGTACCCAGTTTCCCCTAACGGTGACATCTTACATTATTATAGCAAATTTGTTACAGTTAAAAAACCAATATTGATGTATTATTATTAACTAAAGTTCATACTTTATTCGAGGTTCCTTAGTTTTTAACTAATGTCATTTTTTTGGTTTAGGATCCCATCTGAGACCCCACATTCTATTTAGTTGTCAAGTCTCCTTAGGTTCCTCTTGGCTACAACAGTTTCTCAGACTTTTTTTGATTTTTATAATTTTGACAGTTTAGGGGAATACTGGTCAGATATTTTGTAGAATGCTCCTCTATCGGAATTTATTTTGTATTGTTTTTTAATTATTTACTTGTATATGTTTCTTTCATTCTTGCCTATGACCTTTTATAGGGAAAGACTATAAGTTACCTTTTTATCACTAGCACTGAGCATTCAATGTTTGTTGAAGAATGAATGAATAAAATTGATTGGAGATTGATCTTATACTTTTTGACTCTTTTAATAGTATTTTTTCCTCTGATCCTCCTCTCTCTGCTTATACCTTTAAATCAACTTTAACATAAACTACTGCTTATGAATTTAAAGAAAAGACTCACTTTTACCATGCAAAATTCAGGATTTACTCAACTTTTAAGCACAGCAAATCAAAAAATACATCAGATGTTTCTTTAAAAGCTGAGTAAAAGGTGAAATTAAGCAAAATGCTTTTTCAATTGCATTTTTATTCATGGAAATCCTAATAAAAACAGATTCCATTCTGCAAACAGAAAGATCAGTACAATTCCGGTTCCAGCCAAAACAAAATAATGGATGTAGAATTTACCCTCCTACTATAAACAATTATAAAATTGGACACAATATATGAAGCAACTGTTTTCAGGCACTGGACTACAAGGAGGACATGGTTACGACACTTGAGAGAAGGAAAACACATGAACTGAGTTCCCCGTTCACTCTGGTCCTTGTCTGGGGACACTTTACAGACTATAGGATAGAGAAGTAGTAGCCTAGACAGAGAGCAAGTAGATAGAAAAAACAGAGAGCAGAGCTGAGGGCTGCTGAGGGGGCAGGAATTTGCACAGCAAATGTTTCAGGGTGCTCTAGAAACTATATGGGTATCTCGTTGCATCTTTGGCCAAATACTAAACTATGCGTGACTCCATCAGTCTGACAAAAGTAGTTACTGCAGGGCTGTGAGTTTAATGGAAATCCTGTAGCTGAGCAATGTTTTAATTGAAGAAAGGAAAGAAGAAAGGGAGGGAGGGAGAGAAGAGCTACATTCATAGCAATTAGTTTCTAACATGGAATATTAAACAAAAACAAAAATGAAAACTATTAATAATAAGGATAAGGGCTGACCTTTGTAGAATATTTTTTGCCTGAGCTTCAGAAATAGTCATACCCAGTGATTTCAAAGCAGCAATTATTTCTGAAGTTTCTATCACTCCTTTAAAAAGTGAACAAATGTCAAGTTAAAGTATCTGAAAACATAACAAGGCGAAATACACTTAGAGAACACAATAGTCTTTAAAAGTTCATGTGTTTTATAGGCCTCTAATCCCATATTCATAGCAGAATTCACAAGACTTAAAAGCTCTAAAAACTCAAAGACGTTTTGTAAACTTGGCACCAAAATTCATTTAATGGCAAAACCTGTCCTAAAATTATGTGTTATAATAATTGATTTTAGACAATTATTTGTCTAATTTAGTGTTGTTATTCGTTTGTTTCACTGAAGGAATATTAATATACAGTTGACCTTTGAACAATAGGGATTTGAATTGCAGATAAATCCACTTAAAAGAAGATTTTTTTCAATAAACACGGTAGGGATTTCGAATCCCTGGGTTTCCTGTCTGTGGGTTTTATTTGCCCTGGGTTCAACCAGCCCCTTACTGAAATCAAAATTTTCGCATTCCCAACTTTGGTTTCCCAAAGACAAATCAAAAATATTGTTTTCAATCCACAGTTGGTTGAATCCACAAATGTGAAGGGCCAAGTAGAGTTAACTTTTGTGGGGCTCAAGGTTATACTTAGATTTTTGACAGCACTGAGGGTCGACACCCTAAACCCCCCTGTTGTTCAAGGGTCAACTGTATGTAATTGCACAGTGGTGCCCCAGACCCCGCTCGGAGTATTACATAATATATCATATGTGCACTGTATTGCTATTCTAAAATCCAAATTCAAATTTCTAAACATGTATGTCCCCAAGAGTTTACAATAACAGACTGTAGATCTATAATAGATCTTGATTATTGTATCTACTTGGAAAGAATTAGAAAGTTAATTCTATTCAATATCTGATTCAGGGGCATGTTAAATAAGGAAACTCAACATTTTATAAGGAAAGCTTTAAAATAAATAATATACTTAAAATACAATAGAATGCTAAACTTTTTAACACAACCATATACTATGTTAAATAATTCAAATCATACACTATATTTAATGCAAGCCTACTATGCATTTCAATCTCACATTGCTGAATATTGTAAAGGAAAAATTAAGTATTCCATATTCTCCCCAAATTCTAAAACACTTACCTAATCATGTCACTCCTCAAGTCCAAAATGTCTTTTATTCCTCCCTTGTATCAAACAAATAGTTGAGGATACCAAGTCTTTTAAAATGTGAGAACAACTATTTTATGTTAAAAAAAA
>NW_011888787.1:9243798-9252207 GCF_000151845.1 Pteropus vampyrus | reverse complement strand
TGTTTTCAATCCACAGTTGGTTGAATCCACAAATGTGAAGGGCCAAGTAGAGTTAACTTTTGTGGGGCTCAAGGTTATACTTAGATTTTTGACAGCACTGAGGGTCGACGCCCTAAACCCCCCTGTTGTTCAAGGATCAACTGTATGTAATTGCACAGTGGTGCCCCAGACCCCGCTCAGAGTATTACATAATATATCATATGTGCACTGTATTGCTATTCTAAAATCCAAATTCAAATTTCTAAACATGTATGTCCCCAAGAGTTTCCAATAACAGACTGTAGATCTATAATAGATCTTGATTATTGTATCTACTTGGAAAGAATTAGAAAGTTAATTCTATTCAATATCTGATTCAGGGGCATGTAAATAAGGAAACTCAACATTTTATAAGGAAAGCTTTAAAATAAATAATATACTTAAAATACAATAGAATGCTAAACTTTTTAACACAACCATATACTATGTTAAATAATTCAAATCATACACTATATTTAATGCAAGCCTACTATGCATTTCAATCTCACATTGCTGAATATTGTAAAGGAAAAATTAAGTATTCCATATTCTCCCCAAATTCTAAAACACTTACCTAATCATGTCACTCCTCAAGTCCAAAATGTCTTTTATTCCTCCCTTGTATCAAACAAATAGTTGAGGATACCAAGTCTTTTAAAATGTGAGAACAACTATTTTATGTTAAAAAAAATCAACTTTAATGTCACCTAGTTGAAAAATATGCAATGTCAAAAAGCTACTATAAATTCAGTCATATTTTTAATTTGTATTTTATGAACCATAGCTGCATCTGCATACATTTATAAATAGTATGTATGTATAAAACACTTATTTAGCCAATAAACAAAGCCCAGTATTCATAAATAGAATCTCAGATTCTTTGCAATGACTCCAAGGCCCCTAGGGTTCCAAGTTCCATGGGGTGGAATTTACTGGTCGATGCCTCAACCTATAAATCAAAGTTTTCTTCAACTGGGAAAGCTGGATCCTCTGCTTTATAACCCATTATAGTCTTCAAACATTATACTCAATGATTTAATAATTTAAACAATTTTTCGAAAGTCTACTATTTAAACCACTATGCTAAATGATATGAGAGAAGCCAAAGATTAATAAAACAACACTCCTCCAAGGCGTTTACCAGTTTCTACGAATACACTATTTTAAAAATACATCACACTGTGCTAAACGTATGTTATAGAAGAGTAAAGAATAAGGTGCAATGGAAGGATAAATAAAGGGGTGAAAAAGAAGAGTCACAAATGAATTACTGTAAAGAATAACCAAGAGACCACCACAGAAACCAAAGCATTTCAACAAAGGCAAGCGTATAAGCAAGATCTACTTAAGTTAGGGCCAGACTTGAAATGACATATTAACCAGCTTTGACCTTGTCTAGCAATTTCCCAATTCTGCCTTTGTTCAAGCTCTTCTCTCTGCTTGAGAACCCTTTCGTTTCATTTCTGTTTATATATTGACCCAGCACATATCTAAATTGTCTCCGGGCATAATTAAGCTCTCCTTGTATCATTTTTATAGCAATTATTATAATCTATCCTATATATGGCTATGTATGTTTACTCTTACTTCCCCAAAATGTATGCTTCTGAAGAAGTTTGTTTACACAGTTCTTAGTGCACTAGCTCACACAGAACGCTCAAAAACTGTTTGCTTCATTGAACTAAAATATATTAAGTAATCTTTACCTTAAGTTACAAACTCAGGCTGAGATGTAGGGGAAAAAAAATTAGGTAAATATGATCCGGAATATAATCAAGACCTATGGACTGAAAGGGAGATTCAATGTTGTCTTCAATTATACACAACAAGCTTTGACTGAGATGGACTTGAAATGGATTGGATATGGAACAACAGCAGTTAGATGGATGGAGAAGGAGACTGCAAGCATTCCAGCATTGTCACTCCAGGGAAAAATGCAAACTATTCCATTCCTGTAATGTGATGTACTGCTAAGTAACAAACCATCGCAGAATTTAGTGGCTTAAAAAGAATGTGATCATGAGTATGCAATCTGAGCTTGGTTCAACTCATTGGTTCTTCTGCGGATCTTGCCTTGGGTCACTCATGTGAATTCAATTATATCGAGGTTTGACTACAGCTGGAAATCCAAGATGGCTTCACTTACACATCTGTCACCTCAGATGGTAATGTAATACAGTTGGGGACTAAATGGGCATTCTCTCTACATGTGGTCTTTCCATCTGGGTAGTTAGTCCTCTTTTCCGGTGGCTCAGAGTGCTCATGAGGGAATATTCCAAAAGGACAAGCCCCATCGCACAGGTATATTAAGTCTCGATAATGTCCAAAGCAGGTCAAATGGCCAAGCCCAGCTCGATGTGGTCCAGAGCTATGCACGGCCATGAACCCTGGGAGATGTGGTTTACTAGAATAGCCAATATAAGGCAACATTACCTAAACTTTGTAGCCTTAGTGTTCTCGTCTGTAAACTGCAGCTGCTGTGAAGATTGAGCGAGATAAAAATAAGATATAGAAGATAAAATAGCTAGAATAGACATGGCAGACAAGAGTAGTCCAACAAATGTTAGCTCTTTTCCTACCATTTTCTTAAAAAAAAAAAAAAACTGCATCCAAAATAATCTTAATGGTGAAATTATGTTTAGTAATTACTTCATTCATATAGTTATAACAATAGTCCATGGATGTATTGGCTGAACAAGAGCAGGGCTCAGATACTTCTTGATGAGAGAAGTTCAACAGATCAGTTCACCTTGGGGCTTAAATGCTTCCAGCTAGTGAGTCTGATAGTCCATCAGCCCACATACATCCTCTTGACTTCACTGATCAGCATAAAGCCTGGACTTCACTGATCAGCATAAAGCCTCCTGGGAGTGGTAAAAATGGAAGGTGAAAGGAAGTGGTAAAAATGGAATCCTATCTAGTATTAATGTTTAACACATATTAATATGTGATGAATTGGGAGGGTCTCAAGGGGAAGAATGGATGACAAGAATGGCAAGAGGGGAAAAGGTGTGATATAGGGAGCCAGATCCTGTCATTTAATTTTGGGGGAAATTTCAGGTCCAGGGTCAATGAAGTACAACTGATACCCAAAATTATCCTGTCCCAGCCAATCTGGAAGCACTGTACACCCTGGAATAAAGTGGCTGCATGTTCATATGAATTGAAAAAGCTCTCTCTCGAGGCCCCAAATATTCTGGTATCAAACTCCTTCTGATAACAGCTATCAAGAGGAAGGGGTGTATTAGTTTCCTGGGCCGCTGTAACAAAGTACCATAACTTAGGTAGCTTAGAACAACAGGAATTTATTGTCTCACAGTTGTGGAGGCCAGAAGTCTGAATCCAAAGCAGTGCCCGCTTCCTCTGAAGATGCTAGGGAAGGTCCTGTTCTATGCCCCTATCTAGCTTCTAGTAGCCTCAAGTGTCTCTTGGCTCATATATGCATCACTCCAATCCTGACTCCATCATCAAATGACCACTTCGCATCATATTCCTCCATGTATGTCTGTCTGTGTCCAAATTTCCTCTTTATATGGCATACCTTAATGACCTCATTTTAACTTGACTACTTCTAACTTGTTCAAGTAGTCAATAGTCTAACTTGACTATTTCCAAATAAGGTCACCATCTGAGGTACTTGGGACTAGGACTTTAATGTATCTTTTGGAGGGAGACACAATTCAATCCATAACAAAAGAGGTATTCTCTTTCCCACAAAACCATCCTGGCTAAGGTAAACTGGCTGAGCTCTAAACAAAGGTGGTCCCAGAGGCAGTAGGAATAATGACACAGACAAGAGGCAGCTCAATCACAGCAACACCTCCTCAAGGTCCAGGTGGGCAGCAGCCCTGGTGGCAGCAGGAGAGCCACCTACTGTCACAGCTCAGGTGCTTAAAACAAATGAAGCTCTACCTGCAGAGGATGGTACCTCTGTAGGACTTTGGAGACTGAGCTGTGACATTCAGTTTGACTAGTCAAGGCAGAAATTAAAAGATCTATATTGTTAATCACTTATTACTTTGAGACTTCCTCTTGCCTCAGAAAGAGTATTATTACCAATAGCTATAAGCACTGATTTGCAATTTTACTAGGGACAAAAGTAATATTATGTTTATTAATGGCATTCTAATTTCACTAATTATCTGACAGTGGATATCAGCTTACAAATGATGATCATGGTGGTAACCATCAACGATAGAGTGAAAATCCAAAACACAAGAGCACAACTATCAATCTTAGATCAGCAGCAATTGATGACCAAGTTTAATTTATAGACTTTAATAAGTAGTACTTCTAAATCTTCTGGATACCATTTCAGTAGGAGGGCCCAGAAAGGCCTAAACTTCCTTTTGGAAAATGAATAGTAGCTTGGAGCACTGTCACTTTGTTATTAAGGGAAATGTAACCACTTTTGTGCTCACTGGTCACTAAAGCCGGTGACAGTCAAGTTACATTTTGTTTTAACCAAAAATCAATCAGTAGAATCCTTTAAATCACTTTTCTAGTACACTTAGAATTTTTAAATTAACAAAAAATAGATTTCACAAAACTTAAAAATTAATATATGTTTCTTAAATAGGGTATAATTGGCTTCTAATTACTCATGGCAGATTAGCCATATACGGATATAGAAGTGGTGTTCTACTTTTACATTTAGTCTCTCTGATTCAAGGGTTTGTAACATGGAATAGTAGAGTATACCTTTCTTCTTCAAATCAGCATGAATACTGATCCCAGCACTATGTGTAAGAGTAAAAAACTGGAAGCATCTTAAACATCTAACAATATGGGAATGATTAGATAAGTGTACTCAAAAATGGACTATTTGAGTCATTAAAAATTGTTTGTGAAGAATACTAAATGAAGTGGAAATGCTTACATTATAATATTCAAAGAAAAAAGTGGGACACCAAACTATGCAGTGCGAAACCAAGAAAGAAACATAGACAAAACATCTAGAAGGAAATCTAAAAATATATTAAAATGTTAAACCTGACCTCTAGACAGCAGGGTTACACATAATTTTTATTTTACTTTCAGAAGCTTTTCTGTGTTATCTTACTTTCCTGCAACTGAAAGATTTTCAAAATCATCAAGAAAACAATAAATGCCATTTTTAAAACTACCATGATACTTTCAGCTCATATGTTTCAAAACAGTGGAGAGGCCTATGTACTACACCAAGTGCTTTAAATTCAGAGGGCCAAATTGTTTTATTAAAAAGATGGTAACCGGATGATTGGCTAAAGAAGCTGTGGTACATATATATAATGGAATATTACTCAGCCATAAAAAGAGATGAAATATTGCCATTTGCAACACCATGGATAGACCTTGAAATAATCATACTAAGCAAAGTAAGCCAGACAGAAAAGGTTGAAAATCATATGATATCACATATGTGGAATATAATCGTAAAAGCAATAAATGAACAGGACAAACAAACGGAGAGACTCATGAACATGGACAATGAACTAATGGTTACCAGAAGGGAGGGGGAAAATAAAGAAATAAAATGTTTAAAAAAAAAAAAAAAAGATGGTAACTACACAGATATTATAATACTAATAAGTGTAGTTTACATATTATTCTTAGAAATTAAAAAAATACTGCTAAACAAGTAATAGAATTGAATCTTTGATAGTTAGAAGTTAAAGGTTAGTAAAAATATCCTTTAGTACTGAATTATTAGTCACATTAAGCTAATTGTGACTAAAGCACACAAATGTACACACCATCATTATTTGTGTCCAGACTATTAAATGCCAGCCTCATTTTTTTCTCATGGTCTTTAAGGTATTTCATAAATTCTTCAAAGTCCAATTTTGAATCATTATTGGTATCTCCAGCTTTTAAAATGTCCTGCAAGAAAGAAGAAACTCATTGCAGAGACATATTGCAAGTAAATCCACTATACCATGCTAATATTGGCACTTTTCACTCATATTGATTATGATTTCCATCGGCATCCATTACCCTAGTTTTTCAGTCACAGCTACAAGGTTAAGTAGATTGTGATTTTTTTTAAATTTGTGCAATACTAGAGTCAATAGCCACCATGTCATTCCAAATAATTATGAGTCTTGTAAGTATTTACTTGAGGTTATCAATGAATGCCAAGTACCTTGAAAGACTAAAGATACTAAGATACACAGTCTTTACTATGAGAGTTCACAAGTATTAATTAAATGAGATAAAATATGTGAAATTCTAGTATGACCCACAGCTTAATGGTTTGAGACCTAAATTTATAAAGTAAAAAGATATGTTCAGATCTCACTGGGGTGTCATGCTTTAAAAAAAAAAAAATTAACAATGGTAATTTTTAAATACACATCATCTATATTTCCAGTAGACTCTTCATCAAAGCCATAGGCCATGTCTTGCACACCTTTGTACCGTCAATACCTAGTATAAAGTATGGCACACAAAGGCCATTAATCATTGTTTGCTGAATTGAAAAATACTGTGATCTAGGCACTGGATTAGGTGCTAGGGATTAAAAGACAAGAAGATGCAGGCCCTGCCCTGAAGGAAGTCACTGACTAGTAGAGACCACTCACATAACCAAAGAGAATATGTTAAGCGACAAAACGAGAATGTATTCAAGGCATAGTGGAGTTTGGGATTCAGGAGCACCTTCACAGGGGAAGAGTGCTTAAGCTGAGACTGCAGAAAAAAATAGGTATTAACTGGGCAGACGAATAGAGAAGACAGTCCAAGAATCTTTGCAAGCAGGTAGAACATACGTTAATTAGAAAAAAACACAATAATAACGATAGTCATAAACAATAACAGCTAATATTTATTGAGAACTTACTTCTAAGCATTTTGTATATATAAATTCATTTACTCTTCATAATAACCCTAAATGGTTCCAATTTACTGAGGACAAAATGCAAAGGAGAAAAGCATTTTCTCAAACCATTTTCTCAAACCATTAAGACAGGCAGAGGAGAGAGCATAGAGGAGTTCTATAACACAAAAAAATTTCAAATTAATCCTGTAGGTTGTGTTTCCCAATGAGCAGAATACATACAGTGCTTACACGGAAACAGTATTAAATAACACTAAATCAGTGCAAGAAAATTATTCCTGTTTCAATTATCTTTCAATACTTCTGATTACAAAATGGAGAACATCTCAGTTTTGTGCTAATATGCCTCAATACTTGCCAATTTAAAAAAAAAATCAGAGTATAAGCATCAGGTACAACTTTGTCAAACAATATAGTTTTTAGCCAGAAATTAATAACATTACTCTATTTCTATTTTGTTTTATGCTTATTTTTAATCTACTAGTTTTCGAACTATAGTAGCACTATGAAATTTTATTTTAAAATGAATTTCTTCACACACAAACGAATCAATTCACTTAAAATAATTAACAGTATAGTCAGTTCTTGTTTACAGCCAACCTCATGAAGTTGGAAATGTTGCTGTAAATGATGGAGTGCCATGATCAGTGTTAGAAAGGCCATTCCAGTGGTAGACTTTGATGAGAGAGAGAGAGAGAAAAGATAAAAACTAAAAAGATCAGTAAGGGGACAACCGCAAAAATCTAAAGGAGAAATGAACCTTTGAACTACAGGGAAGGTGGTAGGAATGGAAACAAGATACAAAAGAGCTTTAGAAGGTGGGAGGTAACTTGATCACTGACACACTATAGAGGGTAAGGGAAAAAGAGGAATCTAAAACTCTGAAGGTGCTATTTGACTTGCCGGATGCATGGTGGGATCTTCCTCTGAAAGCAAATCAGGTTTGCAAGAAAAAGAGTTGGCGGGGGATGAGTTAAGGAATAGGCAAAAAGGAAAAGAGATATGCAGGACTAAGTTCCTAAGTTTGCGCTTCAGTGGCTATATAACAGTAAGAAATCCAAAATAGGAAAGTTGGGAGAAACACTGAGGGTAGTGCTGATGAGCTGTCTTCCAGCAGACAGTAGATGGTATATGTGTGAATTTCAAATGTGGACTTGGAAATGTGAACTTAGACAACATCAGTAGAGGGACCGAGCAGAAGCAACACGAGTTGATGAAATCACTGAGAGGGCGACAGAGAAAGGGGCTGGCGTCAACTCTGAGCAACGCCTACCCTCGGCGAAATTTTCTTTTTGGACATTTATGTCATTCCCTAATCATCTTCACAATTTTTGCCATAACAAAGTGATAAGTGGTAACCTACCATTTAATTAATCTATTTTGCTTAAATGGTTTACTTTTTAGAAACAAATTTATTTTTAAAGTAAACTTTATATCGCTACCATAACTAGAAAACCAATTTAAGTTGCCACAAATCAAAAGTAACTATAAATATAAATTAACCCAACTAAAAAATAGATAAAAAGATTTAAATAGGCAATTCACCAAAGAAGACTTCGAAAGGTTGTAAGCAC
>NW_011888787.1:9241722-9243748 GCF_000151845.1 Pteropus vampyrus | reverse complement strand
AATCAATTCACTTAAAATAATTAACAGTATAGTCAGTTCTTGTTTACAGCCAACCTCATGAAGTTGGAAATGTTGCTGTAAATGATGGAGTGCCATGATCAGTGTTAGAAAGGCCATTCCAGTGGTAGACTTTGATGAGAGAGAGAGAGAGAAAAGATAAAAACTAAAAAGATCAGTAAGGGGACAACCGCAAAAATCTAAAGGAGAAATGAACCTTTGAACTACAGGGAAGGTGGTAGGAATGGAAACAAGATACAAAAGAGCTTTAGAAGGTGGGAGGTAACTTGATCACTGACACACTATAGAGGGTAAGGGAAAAAGAGGAATCTAAAACTCTGAAGGTGCTATTTGACTTGCCGGATGCATGGTGGGATCTTCCTCTGAAAGCAAATCAGGTTTGCAAGAAAAAGAGTTGGCGGGGGATGAGTTAAGGAATAGGCAAAAAGGAAAAGAGATATGCAGGACTAAGTTCCTAAGTTTGCGCTTCAGTGGCTATATAACAGTAAGAAATCCAAAATAGGAAAGTTGGGAGAAACACTGAGGGTAGTGCTGATGAGCTGTCTTCCAGCAGACAGTAGATGGTATATGTGTGAATTTCAAATGTGGACTTGGAAATGTGAACTTAGACAACATCAGTAGAGGGACCGAGCAGAAGCAACACGAGTTGATGAAATCACTGAGAGGGCGACAGAGAAAGGGGCTGGCGTCAACTCTGAGCAACGCCTACCCTCGGCGAAATTTTCTTTTTGGACATTTATGTCATTCCCTAATCATCTTCACAATTTTTGCCATAACAAAGTGATAAGTGATAACCTACCATTTAATTAATCTATTTTGCTTAAATGGTTTACTTTTTAGAAACAAATTTATTTTTAAAGTAAACTTTATATCGCTACCATAACTAGAAAACCAATTTAAGTTGCCATAAATCAAAAGTAACTATAAATATAAATTAACCCAACTAAAAAATAGATAAAAAGATTTAAATAGGCAATTCACCAAAGAAGACTTCGAAAGGTTGTAAGCACGAGAAAGGATATTCAATAACATCAGTCATTAAGGAAATGCAAATTAAAAACAAATGAGATATTTCTGCCCATTCATTAGAATGACTATGATCAAAAAAGCTAAATGTTGGCAAGGATATGGAGAAACCAGGACCCGCATTGATGGTGGGGATATAAAATGGTATAGCCACATTGCAAAGCAGTTTGGCAGTTTCTTAAAAAGTTAAACATATACTTACTAAATGACTCAGCAATCCCACTCCTAGATATCTAAGAGAGATAAAAGCAGATGGCCATATAAAAACTTAGACACAAATGTTCACAGCAGCATTACTCATAATAGCCAAAAACTGGAAACAAACCAAATGCCCATCGACTACTAAATCGATAAAAATATGGTATATCCATACAATGGAATATTACTCAGCAATAAAAAGGGAAAAAACTACTAATACATGCTATAACATTGATAAGCCTCAAAAATATACTTAAGTTAAATTAGCCAGACACAAAGGACTACATTGGTTTTTTTCCCGTTCATATGAAATCTCTAAAACAGGAAAAGCTATAGAGACAAAAAGCAGATCAGTTGTTACGTAGAGGTGAGGATGGGAGTGGAAACTGCAAAAGAGCACAGGTAACTTTCTTTTTGAAGTAACAGAAATGTTCCCAAATCATATGGTGGTAATGGTTACACAACTAGATAATTTGTACTAAAAAT
Source organism: Pteropus vampyrus (assembly GCF_000151845.1). Classification (NCBI taxonomy): domain Eukaryota; kingdom Metazoa; phylum Chordata; class Mammalia; order Chiroptera; family Pteropodidae; genus Pteropus; species Pteropus vampyrus. Next base: position 9,242,020 of record NW_011888787.1, on the reverse strand, counting down.
CACTAAACTATCTACTTAACAATAAGTAAATTTCATAGTATGTAAATTACACTTTAATAAAGATGTTTTGAAAATTAATATATTAATAATTAATGTGTTAAATATTGTCACCACCAAAAAAAAAAAGGTAATTATGGCAACTTCCCGTCAAGATGGCAGAGTAAGTAAATGCTGCACTCACCTCCTCCCATGATCACATTAAAATTATAACTAAATTTTAAAACAACAATCCTTGAGAACCACCTGAAGACTAGAGGAACAGAATTTCTATAACTAAGGACGTAAGGAAGAAACCACA
>NW_011888787.1:9233787-9240537 GCF_000151845.1 Pteropus vampyrus | reverse complement strand
AATTAATATATTAATAATTAATGTGTTAAATATTGTCACCACCAAAAAAAAAAGGTAATTATGGCAATTTCTCGTCAAGATAGCAGAGTAAGTAAATGCTGTGCTTGCCTCCTCCCACGACCACATTAAAATTACAACTAAATTATAAAACAACCATCCTTGAGAATCACCTGAAGACTAGAGGAACAGAATTTCTATAACTAAGGACGTAAAGAAGAAACCACATCAAGACAGAAGGGCGGAGACGCAACATGCGCTGGTCCCACGCCCAAGTGTGGCGTTATCTAGGCTGCAGAGGTATTCCCTGAGGAGCATGGGTTCCCAGCCTCACCGGGGATCCCCAGTCCAGAGCACCAGTACCAGGAAGAGAAATCCCCCACAACATCTGGCTGTGAAAATCAGTGGAGACCCCATCCAGGTGAGATGGAAGGCTGCTGGAGTACCAGGTATCCCATAAAGAGCCCTCGCACAGACTCACTTGCTCACAAACACTCGCACTAAGCTCCAGAGAAGGGACAGAAGCTTGAAAGGCACCAAGAACCTACAGAGAGAAACTGAATTGTCAGGCTTCAGAGCAAGGGGCTAGAGGGGCAGCTCTGGCAGGGATAGAAGTGCTGGTAGCCTCGCTGTTCCTTTGCTGAGCTCTCCCCCAACCCAGCCTGCAGTCACAGGTGGGCACCAAATCTAAGTATCCACGACACTGGCTAATACTGCTCACCCCACTCTGGTGATACCCTGAAAACCAGCCCTACTCAATTTGCACACAGGCCCAAATCTCCTTCAGAGGCTATTCTTCATAAGCAACCAACCTCAGCCCACACTGTGGAATTCCCTAAAAACTCTGAAAAGTATAAAACTCCCAAACAAGCAGTGGCTGGCCTCAGTGTGCCCCATACCTCTTGCTAATCAGCTCCCAGCACTAGCAGCAGCCAGCCTTGGTTTGCAGAATAGCCTCTCCCAGGTGCCTCCAAACCCAGCACAGGCAGCTACCAACTGCAGATCATTCTATAGCTCCTACCAGGTGGCCCTGGGCCAGGCAAAGGCAGCAGCTGACCTAGGTCTGTACCAGAGCCCCTCGCAAGAGGCCCCAGAACCAACAAACCTGGTAGCTGGCTTCAGACCACACCAGAGCACAACCCAATTAGCTCCACAAATGGCACATTCAAAGGGCAGACTCAGCAGGCACCAGAGCCCCACTACAGCAAATCTCACTCCATAGGGTCAGCCCCCACGTAACTACTCATCTGCCATAGTCACAGCCAGTAAGCCTGAGGGTCAATCCTGTCCACTGACATACCAACAGCAATGAAGGCTCAGCTACAACAAGAGGGCACACACAGCCCACACAAGGGACACACCTGGAGCACCCGGCTCAGGTGGCCAGGGAGACTATGCTACTGGACAGCACGAGACATCTACTACATAAGGCCACCTTGCCAAGACTGGGAGATGTAGCAGATTGACCAAATATGTAGATGTTGTTATTGATAGGTATGTAGTTAACAAACACAAGGAGGCGGCCAAAATGAGAAGACAGAGAAACATGTCCCAAATGAAAGAACAAAACTCCAGAAAAAGAACTAAACAAAATACAGGCAAGCAATCTACCAGATACAGAATTCAAAACACTGGTTATAAGGATGCTCAATGGACTTAGGGAAAGAATAGATGGACTCCATGAGAACTTACGGAGAGATAGAAACCATAAAAAAAAAAAAAAAAAAGGCAGTCAGAAATGAAGAATACAATAACTGAAATGAAGAATGCATTGGGTGGAATCAACAGCAGATTAGATAAAGCATACAACCAAATCAGTGATTTGGAAGATAAGGTCACAGTAAACATCCAATAAGAACAGCAAAAAGAAAAAAAAAAAGTTTTAGGGACCTCTGGGACAACATCACACATAACAAGATTTGCATAATAGGGGTACTAAAAGGAGAAGAGAGAGAAAACAAGGAATTGAAAACTTATTTAAAGAAATAATGACTAAAAGCTTCCTTAACCCGGCAAAGGAAATACAAATACAAGTCAAGGAAGTACAGAAAATCCCAACAAAGATGATTGCCAAGAGGCACGCACCAAGACACACCATAGTTCAAATGCCAAAGGTTAAAGACAAAGAGATAATCTTAAAAGCAGTAAGAGAAAAGCAGTTATTTATTTACCAGGGGATGACAGCTGATTTCTCAACAGAAACTTTGCAGGCCAGAAGGAACTGGCACAAAATATTCGAAAGTGAAGAAAAGCAAGGATGTACAACAAAGATTATTCTACCCAGAAAGGCTATCATTTAGAATCAAAGGACAGATAAAAGAGCTTCCCAGAAAGGAAGAACCTAACGGACTTCATAACCACAAAACCAGCATTACAAAAAATGTTAAACGTCTTTAAAAAAAGAAAAGCATATATATCAAAAATATGAATAATAAAATGACAATAACTACATACCTATCAATAACAACATACTTACCTATCAATAACTACATATCTTTAAATGGATTAAATACTCCAATCAAAAGACATAGGGTGGCTGAATGAAGAAGAAAACAAGACTCTTACATATGCTGCCTAGAAGAGACTCACTTCAGATCGAAAGACTCACAGACTGAAAGTCAAGGGATATTTCATGCAAATGGAAATGAAAAAAAGCTGGAGTATCAATACTTATATCAGACAAAATAGACTTTAAAACAAAGGCTATTAAAAGAGACAATGAAGGACATTTCATATACAATAGCCAAGATATGAAAGCAACCTAAGTATCCATCCATAAACAACTGGATATATGTATAGTACATATATACAATGGACTATTACTCAGCAATAGAAAAGAATGAAACCTTGAGCTCTCTTCAGCAACACATATACTAAAATTGGAATGACAAAATAAATGAAGTATTATGTACAGCATGGATGGACATAGGTGAAATAAGTCAGACAGGGGAAGACAACTACCATATGATTTCACTGACATGTGGAATCTAAAGAACATAATGAATGAATAATCAAAAGAGAAAAAACTCGTAGATAAGAGAACAAGCTGACAGTTGCCAATGGGAGCGGGGTTAAGGGGCTGGGTGAAAAAGGTGAAGATATTAAGAATACAAATTGGCAATTACAAAATAGTCACAAGGATGTAAAGTACAGCATAGGGAATACAGTTAATAATATTGTAATAACTGTGCCAGGTGGGTACTAGACTTATCGGGGGGACCACTTCATAACATACACACACATATATATTGTGTGTGTGTGTGTGTGTGTGTGTGTATGTGTGTGTGTGTATATATCCAGTATGCTGTATACCTGAAACTAATACATTGAATGTCAATTGAAATTCAAAAACAAATGTAAATAAATAAATAAATTTTAAAACAAGGTAATTATGTGTGGTGATGGATGTGTTAACTAATCTTATTATGGTAATCACTTCACAACATATACATGTATAAATCATCAGGTTATACACTTTAAACATGCACAGTGTTATATGTCAATCATATCTCAATAAAGCTGGAACAAAAATAATATAATAAAAGGAAAACGGGGGGATTAGACTCTAGTTAAATATCAGTGCCTTCCTGAAGGCTCTGAGCCTGAGGCTTGTCTCTTCTCTTCTTTTAAAGGAGGATTAACAAGTATTAGAACTGTTAAAGCCACATTGCAATGAACTGAGAATTTCTGCTCAATATAATCACGAAGACTGAAAAAAAAATCATTTAAAAGGGAGTCATTTTCTTATCTTTAGATTAGATGTAGCTTCTGTAATGTCCAAGAATAATCTAAAACCATCTCTCATACATACCATTAGTAGTTTGTGTCCCTTTTTAGGGGAAAATTTGACTAAAAATGCACTCTGGCTACCAATATTGTTCAGTCTAGAGCTCATCAACAAAATCAGACAACCAAAAATCATCAATAGCATGAAAGAAGGGCCATATTCAATTACTGGAAAAACTACCCCTGGTGGAGATGGGTATAAGATTTGAGGGAGTATTACATCCATTAGGAAAAAAAAGTTCTAAAAATAAAAAATGTGATGGCAATAAACAATTCAACAATAGTTTCATTAACAAAACGCACATAGCTGAACAGTCACTTAGTAAGCTGAAGAGTATGGAATTGAATTAATGTTGCTGGAGGTAACCAATACATCGGAGGAAAACAGTGAAAGGCTGAGAATGATACAGCACCAAAAACGTGGTAATACATACAATGGAATACTACTCAGCCTTTAAAAGAAAGACTCTGACATATGTTACATGGATGAACTTTGAGGACATTATACTAAGTGAAATAAGCCATTCACAAAAAGACAAACACCATATGATGCCACTGTATTTTTTTTTTTTACATGAGGTACTTAGAATACTCAAAATATAGAGATAGAAAGTAGAATGATGGTTTCCTAGAGCTGGATGGAGGAAGGAATAGGGAGTTTAATAGGTATAGAGTTTTCATTTTACAAGATGAAAAGAGTTATGGAGATAGACAGTGGTACTAGTTGCCCAATATTATGAATGTATTGAACACCACTGAATTGTACACTTAAAAATGGTGAAGATGGTAAATTTTATGTTAAAAAAACAATATCTCATCCCAGAGTAAATAGCAGAGATTAGTACCACCCTTAAAGACCTACGAAAGAACCCAGGGGTGGTGATCCCATCATTTTTTTTCACCAGTCTGAACCCTACAAAAGCTAGGTGGATCACAGGGGAAGATGACAGTGGAGTGCTTCAAACTTAACCAAGTAGTAGAGGAGCCAATTGCAGCGGTGGATACAGATGTGGTACCTTTACTAGAGCAGATTAACACAGTTCAGAAACAGCATATAGCCACTGATACGGTGAATACATTGATTTATATTTACCAAGGAGGACCATACCCAGCAGGCGTTCACATGGGATGGGCAATAATATACATTTAAATCTCCCACCCTCTGTCATAAAGGAATCTGGTCCATCTACACATTCACAGAAGATCACACTGTTTCACTATATTGACAACATCATGTTATTTGGATTAGATGAGCAAGAAGTAGCAATATGTTGGAGGCCTTAGTAAGATACATGCACTCCAGGGGGTGGGAGATAAGAGTCACTAAAAGTAAGAGTCCTAGGTCTACCACATTGATTAAGTATTTTCAGGACCAGTGGTAGGAAAAATGTTGCATGGAATTTATAACAAGCCCCCAAAGGAGAATCTTCAGCAGAAAACTATAACTGGCATGCTATGGGGCCACGGTAGAAACAACGTGCTTCATTATGGGACATCAAATGACAATACAGACAGAGAGGCCTATCGTGAGTTGGGTTCTGTCATACCCAATACCAAATCATAAATTTTGGTGAGCCCAGAAAGCAATCCATATGATGGAAAACAAAACAATCTCAGGATCAAGCACAAGCAGAATCAGCACGAGCAAGCTACACAGAGTGGTCCAGATCTCCATACCCCACCACTGTTATACTATGACCAGCCGACACAGAAGGAAAAAAGATGAGATTGGTTTGGGGACGGGTTTCTTAGTGTGTAAGTGCAAATTGAGAACAGCCTAGTATGCACTGCTCTCTGATTCCTACCTCTCAAGGTTCTTCTCTGATATCCCTTCTAGAGTAAGCAGGAGCCTGAGATACTTGACAGGCTGAGGGAGGTACAGTGTCCTGGAATTCTGGGCTAAGAGAAGGAAGTAGGACCAGACTGTTCTAAGAGACAGGGTCCAGGGACAAAATCAAAATAAAACCATGCAGATGGTTTGATTAAGTCATCAATATGAAGAGATTAAGCAGAGTGAGAAGATAATGAGATAAAAATCAAATCAGAGCACAGAACTCTTAAAGAATTTTCTGAGCTATAGGAACGGTTTGGACTTCACACGCACACACGAACGAGTGGGGTGATGAAGACTGCTCAGCATTGACAAGGGAAATGGTATAATCGTTTCCTCTTGATATTCTGAAACTTCCATGTAAAGAATTTTTAAATAATCAAAACAAAACCCATCTAGAGAAGGAAAACATCAGTAATTGAGGCAAGATGCCAAACAATCAGCTGAAGTGCAAACACATGGATCAAGGTCTGATTCCTCCTAGACTTTGCGTATGTCAGAAAGAGACGGCAACTCTTAGGGACCCACTTGTGCCTGTCGTCGAAGTGTGAACCCTGCGGGGGTTGTGAACGTCCTTATTACACAGGTCTTTGACTCCTGTATTCACAAAAACCAACACGGCCCCCGAAATTCTGTGTGGGTTCAGTAAATGTTGAACGTGTCATCAGACACCCACTCGGCATCTCCCAAAAGGCCCAGGAGGGGACTTTGGTCATTGTGGACAGTAGCCGTCTTAAGAAAGTTGAGACCGTGCTTTGCTGGGCTGCATGATTCTGCATGAGGGGCTCACGGAAGAGAATCCCACCCTCACGACAGAGGCCTTTGAAAGAAGCTCCAGAAAGGGCAAGTCTGGCTTCCCGCTCCGCCCAACATTTCTGCAGACTCCCGGTGCCACGTTCTCTTGGTCCATTACCTTCTCCGAAAACAGGCCGAACATGGAGCTCCAGTTTTTCAGCCCCTCCTGGAGCTCTTTGATGTCCACCACTCCGTCCCCGTTGCGGTCCAGGTCTCGGAAGAGGACCTCGTAGTGGAAGTAGTCCTCGCTGTCCTGGCAGGCGGCCGTGGGCAGCACGAAGCCGCGCAGCCAGCGCAGCACGGCGCGCCCCGTGCGGGCCCGCGGTGGCGAGGGCCACATG
>NW_011888787.1:9229669-9232827 GCF_000151845.1 Pteropus vampyrus | reverse complement strand
GATTTCTGAAGGACTTTGTAGCTGTGGCAGTCTTTAATTATATGGCAAGTTTGAAAGTGTTTTTAGTTTATCTTATTAGAAGCAAGAGAAGGAGGAGTACTTTGTCTTCTATATATTAAATAGGAAGACAGCGCATGTATTCTAGAACACCTATTACATTATGGGTACTCAAATATTTAACTACAATCAGCAACATTTTACATCTCAACTTTAATGGCTTGAAAAAATTGGGATTATATATGCGTGTCTGTATCATGTTTATGTATGTATATGTGTGTATAAATATATAAATATATCTACATACATGCACACAAATACTTATTGTCTTACTTTATGGTTAAGTGGAATACAACACATGACCATGTGTAGAGCATTTATTGTACATAGAGGGGAGTTTACATTTTTTCCATCACTCCCTTAGCTCATTAGAAGCCAATTCAATGATCTGTTGAATCTTAGGAAGAGTAGCTAATTTATATTCATCTTTCCAAATTAAGCTTAACCACCATTGCCACATGAGCTTCATGTAAAAATCTTATCAAAACGTTATAAATATCCCTCAGACGCTTAGCAAATAAGAATATTGTTCAAAGGCTATGGCTTTTTCTATTGGTGGCTTTATTTTTGAAAGATAGTATATAAATAAAAGTGACATCATTTAAAACTGTTCCTTAGAAGTGAGTGAGTTTTTAATAACCTGTGAGAGAAACCAAATATCTAATAAAAACCTTTACTAAAACATACTTAATTCTTGGATATATGTTTGCTAACTGTGTGAAAAAACCAAACCACCATTATTTATGTCCAAACCCTTAAAAGCCAGCTTCATTTTTTTCTCATTACCTTTAAGGTACTGCAAAAAATGTTCCAAGGTTCAGCAGATAATGTATGTTAATACCAACAGATTTTAAAATTATCTATAAGAGAAAAAATTATATTAGGGACACAGATCCAGACAAGGTAGATTTCAAATTATAATGTTTAAACATCTGTACATTTATCTCATGTAAATTAGATATTCTACCATAGATTACCAGCACCTTACTTTTAATTTTCAACACTAAAAACATAAAATCTTTGAGAATTAGAACTTTTAAAATATTAGCAATTGACTAGTCTTCTACTCAACAGTCATTCACTCAATAAATATGTAAGGAACTATTCTAAATGCTTGAGAAACAGAAATGAATCAGCTATAGCCCCTGACCTCAAGAAGCTTACAGGCTAACGGGGAAGACACCAAAGCCACTATGATAGAAAATGTAAGTGTTTAAGGTTCAGTGGGGAATAAAGACGTGAGTGCTTTGAAGGAGAAATGAGTATTAGGGAAATCTTCATAGAAGTGACTCGAATAGACTTTTTAAAAAATGAATAGCAAAAGTGGATAGCCAAGAAACAAGGAGGTGAGGGATGTAGCAGAGACCACTAGCTGTCCATGAAAATTCCTTCTCACCTTCTTTGGGCACACAACTAGATTGCATTTCCCAGAGGTCCTTGCAGTTAGTTAAGCATGATCGTGTGACCAAGATCTCTCCAGCGAAATATGAGTTAATGTTTACCACTTCTAGGCTTAGCTAATTAAACCCTCTCACATCTATTCTTTCACGCTCATTCTACTTTCACTGGCTGAATGCAGAGGATGATGGGACCCTTGAAGATGGTACAGCCACAAAAGGGAAGGAACCTGGATCCCTGAATACCTGCAAGGTGGAGAACTGCCCCACCAACCTCTACTCTACACCTACCAAGAAATGAAGAGCCTTCTGTATTGTGCAAAGAGACCCAGACTTTCCCCACTGACATTGCCCATCCCTTGAAGAATTTTGAGGACGGTCATGAAGGAATCAGATGTGCCTTTTAGAGGTGTCATATGGTGGCAATGTGGAGGAAGAATGGTACGAGGAAAGGGCCGGAAGACTGGTTATAAGACTATGACAGTAACTCAGGTGACAGGTGGTAGAGGCCTGAGCTTACCAGAAGCCATGGGTGTAGAGAGGAAGGAAATTGATTATGAGATATATTAAGAAATTACACAGGACCTTATGATTACCTGGATATGGGGTGAAGAAAAAGGAGGAATCTAGAATGAGGTGGCGGCTGAACACTTAACCAAGACTATGAGCATAGAGAGAAGTGGAGAGACTCAGAACTGGGGATCACTGTCACTTCATGTGTCACCAACCCTAAGATGATAGTCAGAGCCTTGAAAAGTAATCTTAGAACTCACCACATCTGAAGGATGAGCGAAAAAGGGTCAGGAAGGGGATCTGAAAAGCAGCAGTCAGAGAGCTGAGAGAGTGTGCCAGGCAGGGGAGGAGACATGGGAGTCGGCGTCAGTGTTCCATGCTACAGAAAGGTCAAATAACTAGAAAGAGCCCACTGGGTGCAGCAATGCAGAAGTCTTTAGTGACTTTTCACAGAGAGAAGAATGGAGGCAGAGCCTCACAACAGATGATGAGAGAGTGAGAGAAGTCAAGACAGAAAGCACAGACTGAGCTCGGTCAAAAACCTTGACTGCACAGAGAGGGTGAAAAGACAATATCTAGATGGAGGCGAGGGCCGTGGGAGGGGCATCGTCATAAGAGAGGAAGAGTTTGAAAATACTGAACAAAGAAAGAGAATAACAGAAGTCATTTTAAAGGAGATGAGAAGACATGAGGCAGACAATCGAAATAGAAGAACCAACTTTGAAAAGGTGAAAAAAGGCCTTACTCCCTGAGATTGGAGGAAAGAAATGGGTATAGGTATAAATAAAGATAAGATTATAGTTGATGTATTAAATTTATCGAGACTGACTGCTTTAAGCTCAGAATACAATTTTAAGCATTTTTCACTATTTGCTGATTAATTATCATAACAATTCTAAGAGATAGGCACTATTATTATCCCCATTTTACAGCAGAGGAAACATTAGGAGAGGGCCGGAAGTCTGAAGGAGTTCATGTTGGTCCACTTCTATTTACTAGTGAAGGGAAGGGCATGCTCAGCTGCTGGAGGAGAGGAGCAAGGGACAGCAGGAGCTTGCGTCGGCTGTCAGGGTCTCTCAACCTCTACACTACTGACATTTGGGACCAGATAATTCTTTGTTGTCTGGTGCACTGTAGGGTATTTAGCAGCATCCTCGGCCTTCATTTATTAGTGTCACACACACACACACA
>NW_011888787.1:9225727-9228784 GCF_000151845.1 Pteropus vampyrus | reverse complement strand
GAATTTGGACACAGGCCACAGGCTATTGGCTCACTGGGGTTAGTTCCTTAAGGTTGCAATAGTGCAGGCAGGCCTTTTTTCGTGTTCTGCGAGGGCTTGGCCCCACAAAACCGAGATGGCATAGTCTTCAATATGTTTCACCACAGCAGTTCACTGATGGGACTCAAACATGTGGAAACTGTTCCAACGTGGGGTGATTTTGAGTGAAGCGGCTCACACGGAAAGAATGTCTGTTTTCCTGGGGAGCTTGGGAAAGGCCGAGGGGGTCGTGGCCGCCCTCATTCTCATCCCCGTCTCATTCTGAGTGAGCCCAGCCCTGCACTGTCCCTGGGGCCTGAAAGCCCCACGGCCCACCTCCTCGTCCTGGCCCAGAGGGATGGCCATAGCTTCCAGTTCTTTCTGCAGTTCGATGATGTCAGCCATCTCGTCCCCGTGGTGGCCCAGCTTCTGGAAGAGCTCTTCAAAAGGTCTGTCGGGACAGCATTCCTGGCCAGCCATGGTGGGCAGCGGGAAAGCCCATAACCCGCGCTGCACGGTCATCGAGAGCCAAGGCACCCGACAAGTGGGGAGCCCCAGGAGGCGTGGCGGCCGCCCCCAGTGTAGCAACTGCCCCTGGAATGCGGGGTCGAAAACTTCAGGATTTGGAGCCAGCGTGTGACGAGGGTGTCGTCTGCCCCGCACCCCGGTCCAGCAGCAACCCCGGCTCTGGATTTATTCCTGCCGGTTAGCTGCTTGGATCACTTTTTTTTTTTTTAGGTTGTTTGGCTAGCGATTCCCAGACAGCACAGTCTTAATTCGAACTGCAAACTGGCCGGGGGCAGTCCCACGGTTATTCAGGGGCAATTTTTTTCAGCTTTGTGCTCAGAACCAAAGTTGACGCGAATCCGCCGCGTGCGGCCGTCCTGGGCCAGTCCTCTCCTCCTCTGACGAGGCCAAAGCTTCAGCTCCCGTTCCGTCCACACCCTTGGCCAGAACGACCAAACAGCAGCAGCAACCACTGTGCTAGGAAATAATTCATCCTAGTCTGATCTTCCAAAGGCTCTGCACCTATTTGTCCCACTTAGCACACACAGCTTACACGAGATGGAGCAGTAAAACAGAATGAACCAGGGTCCTGATGACCTTGGAACCTGCCTTCACGTCAGCTTCTGGAATAGTTTATGTGAAACAGAAATAAGCTCAGACCATAAGCCAACATTCTGGCCCTTGGCCCCACCTGCCCCTCGCCAGGGCCAGCACCCTCCCCCCCACACACACACACAGATCCTAATTCTAAACAAGCATCCTCAATTAATAACGCACAATTGATTTATATCCAGGTGTGGATGAAGCACCCATCACTGACATGCTTATTAAGAGAAATAATACACAGAGTCAACAGGTCAAAGCAGCATATCTCCAGGAAAAAGGAGAGCCCTGGATGAAGCTCTGAAGAAAACCCTTGGAGGTCATCATCCGGAGGAAGTTGCTTTGGCTCTGTTAAAACTCCAGCCCAGCTGGATGCCGATGGACTCTGCTGCCGTGAAGAGCCTTAGAACTGATGAAGACGCTCTGAATGAAATTTTGGCATCAAGAACTTACAGAGAAATCAGAGAAACTAACAGTTTATAGAGAAGAATCAAAGAGCAATCTGGCTAAAGACATCACCTCAGACACATCTGGAGATTATCAGAAGGCTTCGCTTTTTTTGTTAAGAACGACCGATTCTGAGGACGTTGGCGTAAGTGAGGACTTAGCTGATTCAGATGCCAGGGCATTATATGAAGCAGGAGAAAGGAGAAAAGAGACAGATGTGAATGTTTTCAATACCATCCTTACCACCAGAAGCTATCTTCATCTTCGCAGAGTGTTGTACATCAAGTACAACCAGCATGATATGAGCGAAGTTCTGGAACTGGACATGAAAGGTGACCTCGAGTTTGCAAAGCATTCCACAAACAAGCCGATGTTCTCTGCTGAGAAGCTTCATCCTAAGCTGGAACGCATCATAAGACCTTGATCAGAATTATAGTTTCCCGTTCTGAAATCGACATGAATAATATCAAGGAATGCTATCAGAAGTTGAATAGTACCTCTCTCTGCCAAGCCATCCTGGGTGAAACCAAAAGAGGTTATGAAAAAAATTTCAAAAAAAAAAAGAAAAAAAAAAAAATCCTAGCGGCTCTCTGTGGAAAACCAAGAAACATTCCTTTGATGATCTCAAGCTTTTCGATCAGAAGATTTTTTAAGTCATATCTTTTCATTCTATACTATAGACTTAAATAGGAAAGTTTCTTCAGCAGGATTTGTAAAAACTATAGCCTATGAATCATTTTTATATCATAACTCTGTATAATAGAGATAAGTTTTTAAAAATATACATTTACTTCAACTATAAAACCCCATAAACAGATTGTTCTAGTAACATTACTTGAGAAAGATGTTTATGTAACAGAAAATAAAATGGTTTTTCAGGACCAAAAAAAAAAATGTGCAACTAATCAGAATAACAGGTAACCAGAAAAATGCCCAGTTAAATTACAATCAAAATGACTTTAAACAGAGGATTGAAACTCTTAAAATAAATTGAAATTAAAATAACTTTAGCATTTTATATGAAATCAGTATGTTAGAAATGTCCGTTTTACTAATTTTATATAATTCCATATAGTAATGATACTTTTGACACAAAGAACTTTATAAAATAATGATAAATGAATACTATAATTATGCAAATTGCCTCAACATTTGTTGATCCAACATTTACTGAGTATGTGTACTGTGCTAAGCAGTATAGGGACTACTAGAGACATGAAGGTAATGAAAGTCTCTGACTTCCAGTGAGGAGCTCACAGACTAATGATAGAGAGAGGATAAACAAATGATTTTTTATATATTTATTTTTAGTATGATTTGTTTAATCCATGAACAAATTTTGTAAATTTAGCAAATAAACAAATGGGTTTTTTTTTTTAGTTTTTATTAAAGAAATCCACTTCGCAGTGGGCGGGAAAAGACTAAATGTAATTTGGCTCACTGACCAGTAGAGGGTGATAAAACATCAGAATGACAGCTTGC
>NW_011888787.1:9222368-9224592 GCF_000151845.1 Pteropus vampyrus | reverse complement strand
TCAATTTATGTGCCATAACAAATTAACAAATTACAGAAAACATGGCTGAGAACAACAGAAATTTACTCTCACAATTCAAAAGACCGAAAGTCCGAAATCAAGGTGTAAACAAAGTTGGCTGCTTCTGGAAGCTCTGACGAAGAATCTTTTCCTTGCCTCTCTCCTAGTTTCTGATGGTTGCCAGCAATCCTTGGGTTGTAGCTGCACCACACCAATATCTGCCTGTGTCTTCATATGGCCTTATAAGGACACCAGTCACTGGATTTAGGTCCCACCCAGTAAGATGTCATTTTAACTAATCACATCTACAATGACCCTATTTCCAATAAGACCATACTCTGAGGTTCTAAATAGATATGAATTTTGGTGGAACACTATTCAACCCAGTATAAGTAGTAATGCTATTTAATATGTCTTCAAAGAAATCTTAAAAGAGAAAAAATAATATGGTTTTCTATTATGGAAATAATATGGAAACTGAATTACTATTTTCAGAATAGACATATCCCAAAGTACAATCAACTGAGTCTTTTTATTTTACTTTCCTTAATATTTTTACTTTATTTTATTTTACTTTTTATCTATTTTCATATTCATGTGTTTACACCTTGCCTTGCTCTATAAGAGTTTTGAGGTGTCTTACAATAAAAAGCATTTAGATAGTAATGTGCACAACATAAAATGTATGTAGCTCACTGTCAATAAACAGTATATGCTTTTTATTGAGACCCAGTAGACTTAGAGATTTACTAATAGATATATTAAAACCCTCTCTACAAGTGGAATCCAAAAATTTCCATCATGTAAAATTCATGATCACATTATTGAAATGTCAAAAAAAAATCCCTTTTCAATTAGTCTCCCAGGAACGATGTGTTTTGTTCTCATTTATGAGATGTGTAAGAAATAGATCAGTTATTGCAAATGTGCACCATACCGAGAAAGCCCTCAAATAATCACAAAGTAGTCATTTTCTAATCCTTCATCCTAAGGAAGATACTACTTTTAACTGGTCCCTAATTGAGAACTGCAGCCAGGTGGAGGACGGGAGCCAATTACCAATTGAGTTCTATCTTAATTCTCATTATCTCAGAAACATCACAGTTTTAAGATAGAATGAGAAATCAAGACCAGAGACTGCTAAGACACGGATGATAAAGGGAAATACGGTCAGTTGCACAGTTCTCAATATCAGATAAAAGGAAACACATCACCTTCTCAGGAGAACCCACGATTTTGGTAGCAATGAGTTGTTTCAAAAATGTCTCACTGAATGGCGAAGGGAGAAGATTGTCTTTTAAAAATCTCTAAAGTAATTGCAATAAGAGGAAAGATTGCTCCTTGCCAATCATTTTGTTAAACTGAAGGCCATAATGCTAAAACAACTCGGCCAAGGCGGTTATGGAAGGGCTAAGGTAACACAACCCCAGTGACTGTTCCAGCTTATTCCAAGGATAGAAATTAAATTAACTGGAAGAGTAACTGAAACAAATATTCTTTAATCACACCTCCCAAAATATCCCCCTCGCACCTGGCCTTTTGTATGTACAGGTGGTAGACTCTCCAGGCTTGTGCTCACTGATGAGAAAACAGACAGGTAATATTCTGAGCTGCTAGATCTATACATGCTTTAAAAACAAATGAGCAGACAGTAAAGTTACATTTTTTAAGAAAATTAAAGAATCTAAGTGGAACACTGGACACATACTCAAATGGTTCCTGCAAGGAAACTCAGGATTTTCCTCAAGAAACAGTTCTGGGGGCTTCAAGTTCAATACAGCAAACTCAGCAAAAAGCTTTGTCTTTTCTACTCCTCCACCTTCGGAAGCCTAATGACAACAAAGAAACAAACCCAGAACAGTAAAGAGAACGGAAGGAGAGTTGCCAGTGGATGAGGGATTAAAATAAGATGTGAAATATGGAGAGACTTGAAAGCTGTGTTTGGATGAGAAAGAATGGGCAGTCCAACAGATGCAGGAAGGGATTTCAGTGTAGAAGAGGGTCAGTCTCCATGGTAGAAACCACAGACGCTTCAGACAGACTTGGCGGGTGCCTCAGAGAGCAGGAGGCAGCACGGAGGCTGAACAGAGGGATTAACTGAGAGGGTATCTAGTACATGACTGCACCAAACACCTGCCTACACTCCCTGCCCTCTTCTTCCATTTCTAAATACATGGAATACCAATGAGCATTTGATTCCTGGCCAAAAAATGTTTTCTTGTCT
>NW_011888787.1:9214623-9222153 GCF_000151845.1 Pteropus vampyrus | reverse complement strand
CCAGGTGTAGTCATCTAACTAGTGAAATGTGAGTAGAAGTGATGTGTATCACTTCTGGGCCAGGGCTTTTGGGAAAGGTTTGTTGTTTAACCTTCTGGCAGCCAGAAGCAGAAGGCACCAAGGCCCAGGGAGATGCTACCAGCACCAGTGAAGGAGCCTTGTCTTCTGCATCACCACATGGAGAAAGCCACCTGCCAATCAAAGCATTTGCATTGAACTATTATACAGATGAGAAACAAACATCCACTGTATAAAGCCACTGCAATTTAGACGTTTACTTGGATAGCTAGCATTCTCTCCTATATACACAGAACTATCCCACAGGAAGACAGACCAATAAATACGACAGAAAGAAACTCTTAAAAGCTAACTAGAACATCCCATTTATAAACTTGACAAGTAACTAAAGATCACAAGACCATAAGAAGGAAGACAAGCGACATAAAACGGAAAGACTGAGATAAATAGTACTGATCTTAGAGAAGAAACAGAGATTATCTATGGAATAGAAAAAGAAGCTTTAAAATTTTATATAAGCATTAGCAGAGAGATTTGGAAAGATACTGCCACTGCAAAGTTGGAACTGGATGTTCCTATCTCTTGCCCTGACGTCCCCACAGACCAAAGTAAAAATCCAAGAGAAGAAAGAGTTCTTGGAAGTTAAACACATGATTGCTGAAATTTTAAAAAACAGTAGAAGGGTTGAAAAACAAAGCCTAGGACCTCTCCTAGAACATAAAGCAAAATATAAAATGAGAGAAAACTTTAGAGAAAAGATGAAACAAAATCCAGAAGATCCAATATCCAGAAAATTAAAGTTCCAAAAAGAAAATTGGGAAAGAATAAAATAGCTTTTCTAAATTATATATGTACATATGCACATATATGTAATTTATAAAATTCTAAATTGATTTATTTCAACAATACATGGTAATTCAGTTGAAAAAAATTCTACATATATAGTATAATATTATTTTGCTTTGTTTTATTTTATTTTATTTACTTATTTTTTGTTTGTTTTTGCCTAAGAGCAATGAGTGATTAATTCTCACACGGTAAACGTAGAGAGGGCTTTCCGTCACTAAATGAATTTATCTAAATGTTTACTGAGTAATGTAAAGATGATACACACTAATATTCTTAGAAAAATTGCAGTTAAACTGAGTAGCTTGGATTTGAATCAAATATGGCAGAAAAAGATAAAATGGAAAATATATATAAATTCCATTAATTCTAAAATATAGCATGTTGGAAACACTATAGCATTTTTTAAAAGGACTTGATGGATTTTATTTTAATAAGACATAGTGAAGAGGAAATGTTTTAAAGGATGTCATCAATTTTTTATTTAACTAAGCACTACCCTTCATTTTGAAGGAAATGATACAATTTCAAATCAGAACTTCCTTCTCAAGAAGTGATATGAAGACATAACACCAATTTAACATACAATCTTCAATAAAAACAAAGTTTATGCAATCTACTGAGAAATAAAATGGTTGTAGAATTTATTATATTAATCAATGTAATTCCCCATGGTCACGAGTATTATAGCTAAGAACAAATCGACATAATGAAAAGTTGAATAAACCAGTCAAGTTTATAGTTATCTTGATTTTTTCATTCACAAGTGATATGTAACTTTCCAAACAAATTCATTCAATAACCATTATCATACTTATTCTAATTTATAAAAATTAGAATTCTAATTTTATTCTTATTTAAAATTATAAAAAAATGAGTAGACAATCACATAATATCAAGGGTCTTCAATACAGCGAATTTCATTTTGTTAAGGAAAACAAAGTAAAAAACAATTAGTCCTTAAATTTTCTTAGCTCTCCATAGCATATGTTGTATAAAATTAAAGTTTGGCATATATATATGTGAATATATGTATATATTTTTTTATATAAAAAATAAAGTTTGGCATATATATATATAAATATATGTATATATTTTTTTATATATGTACTCATACATATAAATACATATATTTATACATGTATACAAATATATATACTTATCATCTCTTCTAGAATTAAATAAAGACATAAGTATTCCTAGTAAAGGGGATATATGAGTGCCAAGAAAACAGAATGAAAGATCATCTATACATAACATTATAAAATTTCAGAACACCAAATATTAAGAGATTTTTTTTTAATTAGTTACATTTTTTATTATGGTACAAACACATAACACAAGATCTACCTTCTTGGCAAATTCTTAAATGTACAGCAGTATAGTTAACTATAGGCACAATGTTGTAGAACAGACCTCTAAAATTTATTCACCTTGCATAACAAACTACCAGGATGAGGCCCCAACCCTGGCGGATGGCATAACCTTAGACACCAGAGTCTCAGGGAACAACCTACTCCTTCGCATTCTCACAGAGCCCTGAAGGACGCAGCCTCTCCTTCTGGAGTGCAGTCAAGGAGACTTGGGAGGAAAGTTCTGACGAGGAGAGGGTATGCATCTGCACAGGGCTCTACACAACTGAAGGGCTGAGACTGAAAATGGCCTTCAGCCACTTATTCATGGGTCAGACCTAACATCTGATAGCAACGTTCTCCCAATCCCCAGCAAGCTTGGAGGGAGTCATAAAGACAGCTTTTGGCAAGATCTCTGGCACAAGAAAAATTCTGTTTCGCAACACTGATTGTGTCACCAGAGGGTCAGGAAGAGTTAATACCAGTGAACGAAAGGTTCCTTTATCTCTACAGTATATCTCTAGAATGGTAATCTTATTGTTACCCTGATTACAAACATCAGCTTACTACAGCAAAGGTAAGGTGACAAGCCATTCAGGGCATTTAAACCATTAAGAAATAAAATTTTATCTGTGCATTTGTGTATGTGCTTTCAAAAAAAAGGCTTCACTGGGCAAATTTATTATGTAGTTTATTAAACACAGGACAATTAAATTTTCAGTGACATCTATTAAAGATGACAATGTTAATTTTAGAATTATTACTATTATATTGTTTTTCTGACAACATTTATCATACAAGGATTGATTGCCCATTGAGGTCATTCTTGGTTCTTGAAAGAACAACCATATTATCACATAATTACCTAACCCTGCTCCCCATTTTCTAAAATAGTAGGGCAAAGGGTCAGAAGGCGACTTTGTTTTAGAGCACTTGAAATTTCAGAGAAACCATCACTGCGATGTCCAAATCTTTCAATGCTATTAAAATGCAGACTTTTGTAAACATACAGTTTCTGTCCTCGTTGATCTCATCAATCTCAACTCCATCCACATGTCCAAGCTGGAAACCCTGGAGCAATTCTTGCCCTCTCCCTCTGCTTCACTCTCTGTATCCAATCACCCCCTACAGTCCTGTTGACCGTAGCTCTAAAATACATCGTGAACCTTACTAGGCATCAGGCATTCCTCTGAACTTTACATATATTAACTTACTTATTCTTCTTAACAACCCTATTAGGCATTCTAGTACACTATCACTTTAAGATGAGGAAACTGATGCCTAGAGAAGTTGAATGACTTGCCCAAAGTCACGCAACTGGAAGAGAAGCCAACAATCACCTCCGAACTCACCTTCTTCATTCACACCTGTCATCCCCTGATCTGATGTCCACCCAGTAGCCAGTGCGATTGTTGAAAACAAGCAACTTCTACCCAGAACCAGAGACTCTGTTAAGGTGAAAACAGAAAACAACACTTCTTTTCTTCCCAAAAGCCTGATCAAACTAGCTCTGCAGGACAGATTCTTCCCTAGTGCCTAGGGCAAGTCCCTTGACTTTTACGGTACTTTCGGTTAAAAAAAAAATCCTTCTTTTTAATCACAAAGTAGTTTCATTTTAAGAATAAAAATGTCCAGTCCAATGTGTTGGTCAAAATTGAACTTTGTTGCAGTTAATGCTTCCTCCCATCACCCATCCGAACTGCTTGGGCTGGAGGCCTTTGTGGTGGGGGGGTCAGCTCCTCGCTCCTCACCCCTCTCCTCTTCATTCTCTCAGCTGGCCTTTGGCCAGTCAGGGGTGGAGCGGCCAGACAAGGAAAAGAGATAAGGGACAAGAACGTTCTTGTTTGACAAATATAGATGTAACCTAGCATTTGGTATACTTTGGCCATAGCAGATGTTTAAAAATTGACTCTTCTCTCAGAGTTGTTTTTATGAGCACCTTAGATATTTCCCCATGGATTCCTCTGACTATAGCTTCCTCGAAGTTGGCAAAGCCTCTGTCTCAGCTGGACACTTACACACCCACCCAGCCTCACCTTCAGCCTCTGAATCTAATGGCACATCTCCAGCCTCTTTCTGCTTAAGTTTCCTGGTTTAAGCAGAAGGTCTCTTGGACATGATGTCTTTTTAAATGATCTCAGGCATATAGTCCTAGCAAAGGTTTTATACTTATAAGATGTCCATGAAGGGATCGCAGTTACTTTCCAAATGCAATTCCTTATTCCGTTGCTAGTAAACTATTTTCCAAGTATTTCTGTGTTCCACAGAATCCAGAAGATGCAAGTCAAACCCTCCTTAAAGCCTCCCTCACTGGCCCTGAGGTGGAGTAACATCTGTCCCACCAATGTCCCATGGGGGTAAGGAAGACACACAACACATTGAAGATTCTTTGCATGGGAATCTTTCAAATCACAACGAGGTCCTCAACCCCTTCAATTTTAGTACTTTTATAGCCTTAAGATAGGCAAGAGAGTAAGGATCCACAGAACGGGTTTTTAGCACCGTCTTTGTAACTCTGTCACGGATGGTCTGACTCCAACACTTGTCAACTGAGCATAAATAAATCAGAAGACTTTGATAAAATTAAAAATACAAAGTTTTATTCAAGGGTCTTAGAATTTGCAAATCCTAAGAAACACAACAAGGCGATATCCAGAGTGTTCTGAAGAAGAAAGCAACGCTGAGAGTTCTTACGGTGGAAAGTGCCTTCTTGAGAAGGTCAGTTCTGCAGTCTGAGCCTCTGGGTTGGTCTGAGATGGTAATCTTCCAGATGTCCAGTGGTCTGGATAATAGATGTCACATTGTCTAGACACGTGAACTTCGTTTCCTAAGTTCAGAGGGTTTTGTAGAGTTATCTATAGGACTTACGTATCTGCGGGCATTGACACACAACTGAAAAGTTCAAAAGTTTAAGTTCTCAGGCTAGTTAAAGTACGACTAGAATTGTTTCTTCATGCCTCAGCCTACTCGATTTTAGCAATTTAGCAGTTTGACTGAAGTGCCTCCTTTTTATCTCTTCCTTCTTTCCTCATGCTTCACTTTGAAACGGGGGGGAGGAGAGGTAATTGGGACCTCGTCTGAAAGTGAGTCACAAAGATTCCCATTTTAACATCCTGTTAGAAATACTAAAATATTGTGTCTTTCCATTGCTATTAGGATTGACTGCTAATTCATTACTATGTTCTGTGGAGCACCGTGTGATGTGGCCCTTGCCTATCTCTCGAGTCTTGTCTCATGCCACCCTTTCCGGGGCTCGGCCACACTGGTCTTGCAGGTCCTTAGATTCTCTAAGCTGTTACCTACTTCAGAACCTTCATACGTGCCTAGAATGTTCTTTCTCCAACCACTCTTTGTCTTCTCATTTCTTAGGTGTCAGCTTAAATATGACTTCATGACAAAGGACTTTTCTTAAATAGCTCCCCACACCCACTCCATTATTCTCACTCATATATATGCTCTTTTACTTTACAGTACTTATCACAAGTTACATAATTGTGTGTTTACTAGCTTGTGGCCATATGGCCAGAGACCGCATAACTCTTTATCAAAGCGTTTCTGTTTCCCTCTGGGCATACACTTGGACTACGTTTCCCAGCCTTCCTTGCAGTTAGGAGCAGCCATGTAACTAAGTTGTAGAAAATGGAATGTAGGCATAAAAAAGACAACTTCCAGGCGTAAAGCCTTCCAAATTTAACTCCATTACAGTTGCGAACCTCATTTAGGAAACCGTGATGTAAAGGGGTTCTGCCACTTACCGATTGTGTAACCTTGAGAGAGTTGCTTAATCTCCTTGTGCCTCAGTTTCTTCATCTGTAAAAGAGAAGAATAATACCTACCTCATTGAATAGTGAGGTTTAAATAAACAAAAACAAGAAAGTGGTTAGACTAGAAAAATGCTTAGTACAAATACGTGCTCAATAAATGCTGATCGTATTACTGTTATTATAAAGTAACAATAATAATATCAGCAAATATATGGACTAAGAGAAATACAGATTTGCAAGGTTTAAACTGATAATGTAGAGGAAATAGACATTGTCCACATTATAAAAGAACTTTTAAAATCATAACCAATAAACATGTATTAGGATTAACAAAGCTTGGCTACATGACAGATAAGAAGTAGAAGAGAAATTCAGAATCAAAGTCTTAGATACACCTGCCAATTGCAGATCAGTGAGAAATGAAAGTAAAGGAATTCCGAAAATATAACATAGCCATTCAGATTGACAAACAACAACAACAAAAAATCAGTTTATATACAACTTTTCAGAAACACGTCCACGGTATAAGTCAAAGCACATCTGTATTCTGCAATACAAATGCCACTCTAATCAGCAAAGACAGATGGGAGCCCTTTCCTCCTGCCTTTGCCCCATCTATGCCACATAACCACTACATCCCTCTTCTACTAACAACTTCTGTATGGGAGGCAGTAACGTCACTCTCGTTCTATCTGCCCAGGCTCATCATATTAGTGTAAGACCAATACATTTGCTACTCCAAAAAATGTTACTACAGATGAAGGTGCTTGATTAGCTAAGCTATGTGTTAAGAAATCAAGTCTGCACTAAAAATAAAGCTAAAAATTGAAGCAAATCACTGGATAACGTTGATAAAAACTTGCTTTTAAATCAGTTGTTTGTGCATTTACTTCAGTTTCCTTTCCTACACGTCATTGGAATTTTTTTTTCTTTTACTCTTTACCATCCGCGTTATTATTCTGGTTTTTTGCTTATTAGTCATCAGGGTGAGGTTTTGCTACAATATCCTTGGCCAAAGTGACTTGCCATGCATGTAGCAGTCTTCTTGTTCCCACGAAGGAAACTCCCATCTTTTCTTAGCTAGTATTTTGAAGTGTGCCAAAGAAAAGAAATGGCACTGGGTGTCTCAACATACTTTAAGTCTTGGCCCTCTCTTCCCTCAATGAATGAATGAATGAATGAATTCTTAAGATTTAAAGGAGAAGTTAAAATGAGTAGAGTTAAATATGGCATTCGAAGTATCAGCCTAATTGGCCTACTGCATTTTCCAACAGTAATTCTTTTCAGATTGAAAATCAAAACCACAGATATGGAGGAAGGTACTGCTTGGAACTTTCTGTGTTATAGATTCATTTTTTATAACAAATCTTCTTTATCTGCCTATTTAGAAACTACTCTAGTAAAAACAATTGTTAAACTCTTAAAATTTTTTTAATCTTAACCAATTCTTTGGAAACATGAATATTCATTCCTTCTTAGAAAGATTATACAAATGAAACTTACTCTTTCCAACTAGGAAATTACATTCTATTGCATTAGTGATTTGATTG
>NW_011888787.1:9210875-9213368 GCF_000151845.1 Pteropus vampyrus | reverse complement strand
AATCTCCTTGTGCCTCAGTTTCTTCATCTGTAAAAGAGAAGAATAATACCTACCTCATTGAATAGTGAGGTTTAAATAAACAAAAACAAGAAAGTGGTTAGACTAGAAAAATGCTTAGTACAAATACGTGCTCAATAAATGCTGATCGTATTACTGTTATTATAAAGTAACAATAATAATATCAGCAAATATATGGACTAAGAGAAATACAGATTTGCAAGGTTTAAACTGATAATGTAGAGGAAATAGACATTGTCCACATTATAAAAGAACTTTTAAAATCATAACCAATAAACATGTATTAGGATTAACAAAGCTTGGCTACATGATAGATAAGAAGTAGAAGAGAAATTCAGAATCAAAGTCTTAGATACACCTGCCAATTGCAGATCAGTGAGAAATGAAAGTAAAGGAATTCCGAAAATATAACATAGCCATTCAGATTGACAAACAACAACAACAAAAAATCAGTTTATATACAACTTTTCAGAAACACGTCCACGGTATAAGTCAAAGCACATCTGTATTCTGCAATACAAATGCCACTCTAATCAGCAAAGACAGATGGGAGCCCTTTCCTCCTGCCTTTGCCCCATCTATGCCACATAACCACTACATCCCTCTTCTACTAACAACTTCTGTATGGGAGGCAGTAACGTCACTCTCGTTCTATCTGCCCAGGCTCATCATATTAGTGTAAGACCAATACATTTGCTACTCCAAAAAATGTTACTACAGATGAAGGTGCTTGATTAGCTAAGCTATGTGTTAAGAAATCAAGTCTGCACTAAAAATAAAGCTAAAAATTGAAGCAAATCACTGGATAACGTTGATAAAAACTTGCTTTTAAATCAGTTGTTTGTGCATTTACTTCAGTTTCCTTTCCTACACGTCATTGGAATTTTTTTTTCTTTTACTCTTTACCATCCGCGTTATTATTCTGGTTTTTTGCTTATTAGTCATCAGGGTGAGGTTTTGCTACAATATCCTTGGCCAAAGTGACTTGCCATGCATGTAGCAGTCTTCTTGTTCCCACGAAGGAAACTCCCATCTTTTCTTAGCTAGTATTTTGAAGTGTGCCAAAGAAAAGAAATGGCACTGGGTGTCTCAACATACTTTAAGTCTTGGCCCTCTCTTCCCTCAATGAATGAATGAATGAATGAATTCTTAAGATTTAAAGGAGAAGTTAAAATGAGTAGAGTTAAATATGGCATTCGAAGTATCAGCCTAATTGGCCTACTGCATTTTCCAACAGTAATTCTTTTCAGATTGAAAATCAAAACCACAGATATGGAGGAAGGTACTGCTTGGAACTTTCTGTGTTATAGATTCATTTTTTATAACAAATCTTCTTTATCTGCCTATTTAGAAACTACTCTAGTAAAAACAATTGTTAAACTCTTAAAATTTTTTTAATCTTAACCAATTCTTTGGAAACATGAATATTCATTCCTTCTTAGAAAGATTATACAAATGAAACTTACTCTTTCCAACTAGGAAATTACATTCTATTGCATTAGTGATTTGATTGTTATCATAATAGCAACAGAATGACAGTAATTGTCTATGGGCTATTAATTTGAAGTATATTAAACACATCAGAATCTAGAAAGCCTCTGAGTGTAAGTATTCAAAGAACATGTAAGCTAAAAGCTTAAATCAAGTCCATCTATGGATGGGCTTTTTTGTCGTTGTTAAAGATAAAAATCTTTTGTGCTAATTTAAGATTCTCCTTGGTTTAAGATTTTGAATGCAGTAAAAAAATCTATATACCTCAGACACTTTACTGATCAAGAAGGTCAGGTTAAGGTTATAAGAGGCATTTCTCCAACTCACCGGTCTAAGCAAATAAATACACTTAGTAAAGGAACAACATTGAATACAAGTAACCTGGACACTCATTATTATCACAGTTAAAGTGAATTGAATATACACATTTCCAGAATATATTGTAAACATATTTTTTTCTTATAAGATCACATCAGTCCTAATCTGTTTCTCTTCCTGCATCCCCTAAATTTGCTTTAAGTACCATCATCCTCTCTGTCTACAGATTTATAATGTCGAAGTCACTTTTTACTTCTTACCCTTATTCCATCACCAAATGCAATAGCTTGCCAGAGCCGACTGATTCTAGTTTTACAGTAACCTCTCGTGAGTCCTCTCCTCTCTAATGCCCCTGCTAGTATCCTAATTCAGAGCCACATAACCTATTGTCTGCACAGCTTTACTAACTAGCCTTCTAACTGGCCTCTGCATTAGCTGCTTCTTTAGCCCAATGTATCCTAAATATTCCTATCAGATTAATGTCAGATCTGATTTGTCACTCTTTGTTCAAACGCCTCACAATCTGCAAAATAAAATCTTGACCGTCCAACGTAGCATTTAAAACCAGGTTCTGGCTACAATCTGTTTCTAACCTGGTTTTCCTCTACAACTTTTCATAACTATTTTTTCCTTTGTTTTAACTCAGATTCTTCTCCTCCCTGACTT
>NW_011888787.1:9201261-9210825 GCF_000151845.1 Pteropus vampyrus | reverse complement strand
TGAGTCCTCTCCTCTCTAATGCCCCTGCTAGTATCCTAATTCAGAGCCACATAACCTATTGTCTGCACAGCTTTACTAACTAGCCTTCTAACTGGCCTCTGCATTAGCTGCTTCTTTAGCCCAATGTATCCTAAATATTCCTATCAGATTAATGTCAGATCTGATTTGTCACTCTTTGTTCAAACGCCTCACAATCTGCAAAATAAAATCTTGACCGTCCAACGTAGCATTTAAAACCAGGTTCTGGCTACAATCTGTTTCTAACCTGGTTTTCCTCTACAACTTTTCATAACTATTTTTTCCTTTGTTTTAACTCAGATTCTTCTCCTCCCTGACTTTATGCTTTCCTGCTTCTCAGCCTTGGCTGAAGTCGGAAATGGCCTTTCCGTCCTTCTCTGCATTTGCAAATCCTATGCTTCTTTCAAGGTTCAAGGTCTAACTCAATACCACATCCTCCACAAAGCCTTCTCTTAATGTCTCATCTGGAAGTAACTGCTTCCTCCTCAGCTTTCTGTTTTATTTTCCCTACCCTCAGCTCCTTGAGAGGATCCAACTCTTATTTGTTTTTGTATCCTCTAATTAAATAGCTGCAAATCGGTTGACTAAATAAATTAATAGTTGAAGAAATAAATATGTATATATCCAATAAACTAGAGGCATTTAAGGCAAATAAGAGCTTTACATAAAAAAAGATATGATCTAATGCATAGAAAAATACTAGACTTGATACTATAGCCAGACACCATTCAATAAGAAAAAAAAGAATTGAAAAGGAATATATATTTATATCTAGGTAATAATATAAAATAATGTTTCTAAGAAATACCTCTCAAAGTATTTATTCTGATATACTCTATTGTAGAAGTTATGGACAAATGCGCCCAATCTTTTTATTTCTACTTTCTTTCATAATAGTCAATACTGTTGATTTGGCTCTCAGTAGTTGAAATAACATTTGAAGCACTATTGATTCTAAATATGACTAACCAAAATCATATTGGATTGAACTGAAACACTATCAATTTTAAATATAACCCAACCCATCACCTGGTAATTTATTTCCTGAAAAATAGTCAAAGTCTATTTTTGTTTCACTGTAAACTTTTGAGATCACCGTTAAAACATCGTCAAATTCATCTTTTTCATACACACCTAGCAAAGTGCTTGATACATAAACACTCACTAAATATTAAACGGATAAATTTACAAAATAGGAGTGCTGACAGTATTTGTCAGCTACTATCTCTAGTGATGAGGCTGTACTCAGAAATCAAGCCAATAATGAGCTGAACAGAAAACGTGCTCAGTAAATGTTGGTTGAGTATAATTCATATAATTTTACAGCTGGAAAGGATGATTGGCCTTCTGGTAATTGCTCTCTCCTCTAAGTGCATGATGCTTTCTGCATGTGTTTAATGAAGCACATGGATTAACAAATATTTATTTGGCTTTTCTTCATGTCAACTCCTTGACGGCAAAGACATTGTGATGCCCCACCTTCCCCACATAGCCTGATGCTTGGCAGATTATAAGCACTCGAATGCTTGCTAAATGAGTGAAAGTGAGGCTAGACCTCTGTTGTCCAGTATGGTGGCCATTAGCCACATGCATTTATTTAAATTAATTAGAATTAAATAAAATTTAAAATTCAATTTCTTGTTCAATGACAACATATGGCTACCATATTGAGCAGAGGATATTTCCATCATTGCAGGAAGTTTTATTGGACAGTGCACGTCTGGATCATTTCTTTCATTTTGCAGAACAAAATGAGCTCGAGGAAGTTGTCACTTGCTCAAAATCAAATCATCAGAAGAAGAACTGAGATTAAAACCTGGCACTCCTAAATCATTGTCCATTATTGTTAAGTCATAACTTGGTTTATTTCAGAATTCCAATTGTATGTAGCCCTAACTTAGAACTAGTGATATTATGGGAGGCATGGTCTTTGTCTTATGATTGCCATAGAAGCTATTTTATTTTTGTATTGTAATCAATCAATTTGCATGTTTTATAAGCAAAAAATGTAACAGATAAAAAATGTACCGGAAAGTCCTATATGTCGTGTGTAAAAAGAGAAAATAATGTTAATTTAAAAAATACTTTCCAGTCGCAAGAGCAAAAATAAAATAAAATAAAAATAAAAATACTTTCCAGGTGCCTAGCTAAACAAAAATCTCACAGTATTTTGGTCTAATGCCAATTTAATTAGAAAATGCATAAAACAGGTTTTGGTTTAGTTGTTGCTTTTTGGTTTGGTTTCTTTAAAGCAATCCTCTTTGGTTTACTCATCCTTAAAAATCATTTGGATCTAAATCAACAAATTAATAAGATTTGTTCAGATTTGGAATTCAAGGTTGATTTGGTTTCACTTCTTAAGATTTCTCAGCTTTTTTGAGCTCATCAGTAGTTTCTAAAACGTTCTTAGAAAAAGAACCTTATTTTCTACAACTTCCATAATGTATTTGTTTATGAAATTAGTATTTAGTATTCACTAGAAAGAGAAATCTAGCTATGCCCGATAGGAATAATCATAAAGAGGTGAGGAAGTGATCATACTCATAGGTATCCTAACATTAGACCACAGGAGGCAAGGAAAGGAAGGACCAAATCATTGCCTGCTTAAGGGTCTCCCAAATGCTGTCAGGCTAAGACACTTGGCTCTCATACTTGCTAAGCAAAAGAACCCTTTGTAATCCACTCTAGTTATGTCTTGACTAGAATGAATAACCATTGTAATCTCTGATAGAAAAGCATACAGTCTAGTGGGTTTTTTAGGAACCACAAAGGCAATTTGCCATCTTTCCAAAAATTTGAAAAAAGGTAAAAACAGCTAGTGATGAGAGAGATCAAGTTTCAGAATTAAAGGAGGCACTTCAGAAAGTAATCTGGTTCTTTTCCTGAAAGCCTTTATCCTTCCATCAGGCAGACTAGTATTCAAGACAATTAAATATCGGTACTTCGGTGTCAGTAACATCCCTGTTTAAATCACAGGACCAAAGAAAGAGAGTGTGTTTTTGCTACCATATTTCCTTCAATGTCAAATTAAAAAGCTTTTGTGTGGCTGGGAATGTTGTTATTCATACTCCTATGTACTCTCCTATAAGCATTCCTCAATAACTCTAGTCTAGTTTGGTTTTAGGCAACAGAAAATTAAAGCAAGTATTTGATTTAACATTCTTAGGATATATGCTTTTTCAAACAATCCAGTATAACAGTGTTTCCCAACAATGAATAATGTATAGAAAAAATGTCATGTTCTCCCAATGTCAATTCATAGTAATTATAAGGTTTCCTAAAGGTATATTAAACAAATTAGATATAACTTTTATATAACTATAAAACAATACAAATTTACAAATAAAATACAATATAGTATTCTAAACAAATGTTTCAAATTAATGACAATAGCTGAATGTTCATTCATTTAGCGAACATTTGTTTGAGACTCTACTCTGTTCCAGACACAGAGTATGTAATTCTAGCTAGTTCAATGAACACACCCCAAATTTCGATGGCTTTAAAATTAAATGCGTAAGTGAAATAAGCCACTCGCACAAGGACAAATACTATGTAATTCCATTCATGCAAAGTACCTAGAATAGTCAAATTCATAGAGTTAGGAAATAGGCAAATCCATAGAGATAGGAGCTGGGGGAAAGAGGGAATGGGGAGATATTGTTTAATGGGTAAAGAGTTTCAGTTAGGGATGATGGAAGAGTTCTGGAGATGGCTGGTGGAGATGGTTGCACAACTATATGAATGTACTTCATACCATTGAACTGTATAATTAAAAATGGTTGAGATGGTAAATTTTATGTTATATGCATTTTATCACAATTTTTAAAAATAATTTTTAAAATCACACACAAAAATTGAATGCTAATTTCTCGCAAATGAATATCCTAACTAGTGAGTTTGAGAGAGGGGATGAGGGGCTCTGTTATAAGGTGCTAATAGAAAGACCCAGGCTGATGGAGGCTTTCTCATCTCCAATACCTGGCTTCCAAGGCCATCTTGACATCAACATTCAGCCATCAGATGGAGGAAGAGTGAAAAGATCAGATGCAGGAGGTTTTATGGACCAGGCCTGGAAGTCGCACACATTCCATTGGCTGGAACTCAGTTTCGCAGCAACATCTAATTGCAAGGGAGACTGGAAAATATAATCTACTGTGCCTTCAGGAGGGAGAGAAAACAGGTTTGGTGATGACCTAGAACTCTATGCCATAGTCAATTTATTTGGTCATCTAATATCCTTTTCTCTCTTCTTCCCAAACAAGACACTCACTCACTCTTCCCCCAAGGGAGATAACCTCAAATCTCACCCAGCCACTTCATCAAGTTCAAAGTACAGAATCCTCAGGAAACCGCACAGGCTTCTCCATCAGTTCTGAATATAAACCCACATCACCTTGTGACTCGGTGATTCTCAACCAGGGCTGATTTTGTCCCCCAGGAAACGTTAGGCAGGGTCTGGAGACATTTTCAATTGTCACAACTGGGAAGGAGGGGGATCTAGTGGGTAGAGGCCAAGGATGCTCCCGAACATTGTACAATACACAGGTCAGCTCCCACAAGAAAGAATTGTCTGGTCTAACGTGTAATAGTGCCAAGGGTGGAAAACTCACTCTGACCTATAAACTAATAAGATACTTTCCTCAATCACACCCAGTATTGCAGTAAACACTCTCAGGTGGGAAGGGAGAAAGGGAGACACTGGCCTTGAATGGCGGCATTGTGATGGCCCTGAACTGGCAGTGGGGCAAGTTCCTAAGCTAGACCTCCTTTCTACTACAGTTCTGCAAGGAACTATCT
The DNA here is from genome assembly GCF_000151845.1 of Pteropus vampyrus. Classification (NCBI taxonomy): domain Eukaryota; kingdom Metazoa; phylum Chordata; class Mammalia; order Chiroptera; family Pteropodidae; genus Pteropus; species Pteropus vampyrus. The sequence continues at coordinate 9,206,007 of NW_011888787.1, read as the reverse complement.
TGTCCATTGTCCTCTGTGGTTATTGCTTCTGCCCTCTGGAGATTTCCCTCTAAGCCCACATGCGAAGTGGATATTGGGAAGCATGACTTCCTTATAGACAGTAAAGCTTTTAATATAGGCTTATGATTTCTTTAGCATTTCAGTTCCTCAACAACTGAAAGACGTCTGATCTATTTGCTTCTAGTCAGTTCCATATACTAGTAACACTAAAGTTCTTTTCTGGAGATAATTCTAGATTCTGATTTATACTTCTGTTCTTCTCAACTTAAAGGACCATCAAATTTAAATGTGAAGGCTACACCCTAAACCTAATCTCTACTGCATGGCTCAGTTTTAATGGGCCCTTGTTGCTCAAAAGCTCTTTCAATCTTGTTTCCTATTCTTTGGAGTATAGAGCAGTTGGTTTTTCCAAATCCTCGAGGCTCCAATTTTCTGTATTCTCTGTATTCCTTTTCATTTATGCTTGCAAATCTGCTTGTTATTGCATGAGCTCATCCCATTTTTCTAATATGTTGCTAAATGCAGCCAGTAAACATAACCCACTAACATCTCACTCCCATTTTCTAACCTATTCTAGAGCTATGTATGGGCTTTGTAGACACTTTTTTTTTTTTTTTTTGCCTTCAGATTATCACAGGCAACTCTTTTACCAAATGTCTTGCCATAGGTTTCCATTATCTAGCTCCTAATAATAGTTTCCTTGTTGTCTACTGCTTATCTAACAAGTTTTAGATTTTTACCTTAACGCCCTATCTCTGTGACCATTTCTGTATTTTTTTTAATCTTTTCTGTATTTAGGAAAATTAGCTATTGTGGCAAACATATTTGAAAAGGTCACAGTAAAATTTTGTTTCTTTCTCACATACTAGTTCAACATAAGTGTCCCTGGTCAGTGGTGGAGGAGTGCCACACAGTCACCTAGGGACCCAGGCTTATAGAAGCTCTGTCATCTTTAACATATAACTTCAAACGTTTCCCTTGACATCGAATTCCAACCAGCAGATGCCAAAAGAGAGGGAGGTGATTGATGTTAACTAGAGTTTTTAAAATAACATTCTCTATTAACCATAGAGTTTTTATGGTAATCATTTCACAATATATACCTATATCAAATCATTATGTTGTACATCTTGGACTAATACAATGTTATATGTCAATTCTGTCTCAATAAAACTGGGCGGGGAAGTACTGCTGATGTTGGCAGTTCTCTACGTGCTGATTCAATGAACTGAGCTGCTTCAATCTTGTGGGTAAGACATCTTAACTCAAAATTTCCTCCATGACAACTGCAGCAAGGAAGAGAAAGTCTAGACAACTGCTCAAAGGCTTTTCACTGTCTCATCCTGGAAGTGACACATTACTTCTCACATGTTATTGACTAGAGCTAGTTACATGGCCCCACCTAACTGCAAGGGCATCCAAAAACATAAACTCCATTATGCCCAGGAAGCAAAGGAAGACCAGATATTAGTGAGCAACTAGTAGCATTTGCAAGAAATGATGTGACCTCGAATTCAGTAGTCTATTGATTTCCACTCCTCCAGCCCTTCCAAGGGTTTCAGAAGTACTGCATTGCCTAATATCCCTTTGTTTTTTGAAATATCTGGAGTGATTTCAGGGTTCCTAGAGTGAACTCCGACTAAATCAGATGTGTGCTGATAGCTTTCTGTCCCTTTACCTCCATCTAATCTTCACCTTTCTGTGCCCTACTGTGTCCCAGGGTGCTATCCTCTATGAACTGTGTTTTCCAAGTTCCTTTTCCTTCTGGGTTAGGTTGGTTTGGGATCATGAGATTTACCAGCAGGAGTTCAGAAAGCAGAAAATGAAAGAGGTCAGGATCTTTATCCCCCCCTCTTTTTAACTCCCCACCAGACTGTGGTGCGTTATCCTGCCCTAAGTGTCCTTTCATTAAACTTTCCTCATTTAAATACTTTGAGTGTGATGTCTGTTTCTTGCCTGGACCTTGACTATACAAAGTATTTAATAATCAAACCGTGAGTCTAAAAAAGAGTGCTCTCTTACTTCCTTCAGTTTTATTGCAGCTAAAGATCTTTATAAAATGCAAATCTGAACATATCATTCCTCTGTTTTAAAACTTCAATGGCTCCCTATTCTATCCCTGTCGCCACACCCCACTCGAAGTAACAGCCAGACTGAACTACTTTCAGTTCCTCCTGCAACATGGTCTCTCTTCCTCTGAGCCTCTGCACATGCAGTACCTTCTTCCTGGAAACCACTCCCCACCCCCACTCTCATCATTCACGCATCAGCTCAAATGTCACTTACTCTAGAAAGTCTTCCATAAACTTACTTTTCCTAGTTAGATGTTATTCTACGCTCCCACAGCAGCCTCTATTCACCATCATATGCAGCCAGAACTCAGTGCTATGTCGAGTTCTATCTATATATATGCAACTGCCTGCTTACTTATCTCCAATGGACTCCAACCGTCCTCCAATATACTGAAAGATATAGAACAGGGACTGCATCACAGATCTCCAGGACCTATTAAGGTGCTTGTCACACAACAGGCTCTCAACGAATCTTGGATAGTTCCTGAATGTTATTTTAAAAGCTCGAACCCCTCTCTTCTAGCTACTGTCCTCTCTCTTTCCATTCCCTGACAAAAATAGAAAAAATAATATTTGGTCACCCACTCCCCAATACTGCTTTCCATTCACTTCACAGACCCTTTTAATCTTACTTTGCCACCACCTTTTATGGAGACTTCTCTCGCCAAGATGTCAATGACCTCTTAGATCTTCATCTTAATAACCTCTTTTCAGTTGTATGGAAAAATTATTTTCCTTCTACTCTTCTAAGTTTTTCTGGCTGATCTAATAAGCAAATTAACAGGAGAGATTAATAGGAAAAAATAACCAAACTTATTACATACGTACATATGGGAGTTCCATAAGAATATGGGACTCTGAGGACATATCCACAGTTGAGGCATTTATGCTGTTATGGGCTAAGGAGAGGAAGGCAATTCACTTCAAAGGGAAAGTAGGCCATTCACAGGTAGATGAGAAAGAGCAAACCTTTGGTAAACAAACTCCTGCCAAACCACACAGAGGAGAATCCAACAGACAGAAGTTGCTAGGTTCCTCCCTCGCTGACACACTTAGTGTATTTATGCTAACATGATAGCTCTCTTTCTTTAAGCAGGTTTTTTTTATCTGAATTCCTTTAGGCAGGTAAGGGAGAGGATCAAAATCTTTCTGAGTCTTTCCTTTCTTAAAAATAACCAGCTTAAAATAATCAGTATCCCAAAGGGCATATTTTGGGGTGGCAAACACTGCTTCCCCTCACAGTTCAAATCCTCCAGAACTGCTCAGCAGCACTTTCTGGAAACTTCCTCCTCTGCTCTCCATGGATCATGAAGCGCTCTCTCTCCACACACACTCATTCACACACTCTCTCTTTCTCTTTAATTGAGCTGTTTGCACATCTGCGTTATCTTCCATTTACTTATAAACTCCTGTGTGTTCTGTTCATCTGTATTTACTGTTCCTTGGCATAGGGCCTGGCACATGGCAGCTCTTAAAACTTTCTTGGCTTCCCAGCCATGTCTCTTTCTCGGTCTCCTCTTTCTCTGACTGTTCTCAGGCGCTTTCACAAGCTCCTCTTCCTCCATCTACCCAGTATATGTTCTTCAGAGTAACTAATTTTTATCCACCCTTGAGGCTTCAGCCATCAGGGAATACTCTGATTCTCAAATGTGTATTTTCAATCTTAACCTTTCACCTGAGCTAAGGCTGCCCTTCTCTCCCTGAATATCCTGAAGGCAGTTCAAATACTCCTTATCTCTTCCTTTCCCAACCTGCCCTCCTCCTGTTTCCAAAGCTTGGTTAACGGAATTAACATCCATCTATCTGTCCAAGTTACAAAACTCAGTGTCTCCTTAACTCTTCCCACTGCTTTTCCCCCCTTGTCCTGCTGAGCAGCCAGCTTTATCCACTACCGAACATTCAGCCTCAAACTCCTAAACTCTGCCTCTGGGTCTTTACTTCTGCTTCCTCCAGAGGGAACACCCTTTCTCCCTTCGTCCCAAATCTTATTCTCTGAAATCCAGAACACCGGTTAACTTCAATTAATTGCTCCTTCTGAGCTCTAGACAAATTGCTTCTTCATTCTGAAGAAACACACCTTCATGCTCGGTTTTGTTTTTTAATGACTGACATATATGTCTCCCTTACTAGACTGTAAAAATTTTGAGGGTAGGTTTTTATTTTATTTTTTTTATCATTGCGTCTAGCTAGTGACTGACATTTTAGGCGATTAAAAAATATTGTTATATGAATGAATGCATTCTGAAGAAATGAGTGAACTGGGAACGAGAATCCCTTCCATTACACCCGTTCGGAAATTACTGCGAGGGAATCTTTGAGTTAAAAGGACAATAACTGTCTGAAAATACGAGCATTATGTAACCAGCTCATTATAACGACACATACATGTCTATGGACAGCAGGTAATTGCTATGCATCTCAGGAGGCTTTTTATTTTTAGGGTTTTTAGTTCTCGGTACGGACAGCCAAATTTTAAAAGGGAAGATATTATTTTAACCCCTTTTCTAACTCTTTTATCCTGATGATAGGAGTTAAGAGCATAAACAAGAGAAAATGACTGTAGCAGTCCAGTGCCTGGGCACTTGCGAGGCTCCCAACACATTTTCATCCCTTTGCTTTTTCCTACCCCGTCCTCATTTTATATTAGAAGGCTCGCGAATTTAGAGTACCTAAA
>NW_011888787.1:9184488-9200553 GCF_000151845.1 Pteropus vampyrus | reverse complement strand
CTCTCATGATGATGAAGAAGAAGAAGTTTAAGTTTAAGGTGGACTTCGGGCTCGAGGAGCTCTCCTCAGTGCCCTTCGTCAACGGTGTCCTTTTCTGCAAAATGCGGCTGCTGGACGGCGGCAGCTTCACCGCCGAGTCCCCCAGGTAACGCGCCTCCCGGGCCGCTGCGCCCGCGCCTGCCCTGCAGGGGGCTGGGTGGAGGGACGGCGTCCCCTTCCTCCGCGCGTTCGCTCCAGGAGGGCGGCCAGCCTGGTGCGCGAGCTTCATTCTCTGGGGACCTGGCTGAAATCGGTCAGGAATGTATTGCTCTGCACAGAGTGCTTCGCAAAAAAAATGGGTGCACCTCGGCTGGGCTGGGCGCCTGCTCTTCTAATTCCAGACGGTTCCTGGTGTCTGCTCTTCCTTCGTAAATTCTCTAGGAATGGGAGCAACGGCCCGAAGAAACAGGATGGTTTCTCTTAAGACGTTTCCATACTTGTGAAATGCAAAGTGGAACTTGGGCTGTTGAAACAATAGCAAAAATAACCTAAACTGCTTGAGTTGCAAGAGCACCGGCTCTGAACAGAAGCCTGTGTTAGCCTAACTGCTTCTCCCTGGTTGGTGGCTCAGGGACTCGGGAGCCCAGGTGTAGGCCTGGTCAGGCTCGACTTGAGTCAGGTGTACCTGGCAGAGGGGACAACGGCCTGTACCACATCGGGGAGCTGCGTCTCCAGTTATGCGCTGACACTCACTGAATTAACCCACCTTGAGGTGGCCGCTAGTGGCACTCAGTGTGGAGGACTTAGAACCAGGAGAGCCCAGACTCTGCCCTCATTTTCAAATGAGCCCCCGGGCACTCAGAGTGGTTGGCAGGTTGCAGAATGAAGTCAGGGGTCGTGGTGTTCCTTGAGCGATTTCAGAGCTATTCGTAGGTTGATAGATTTACCCTAAATTGTTTCTTAAGAAAATAGAAAATTTACAGCATTTAAAAAAATGAACTTTGAAGTTCCTGAGATCAAGGGAAAGAGTTAATAAAGCTGCTTTTGCCTAAACTTACTTTTATTTTTAACCTAAAAATATTCTGCTTTTCATTTTTTTTCTGTCATCCTTATTAATAATGTAAAGGAAATAATGTGAACGGATTGTGGGATTGGGGCCAGAGATTTGCCCACGGGGGCGTTACTGAAGCCTATGGAAGCCAGAAATTGTGATGTCTAGTTGGCTGAAGCCAAAGATGTAGGAAACACTATTGATTCTCAAAATTAAAATAGGTCAGGGAGCATAGTTTTTAAAATTAAAATTGTGTCGACAAATCTGTGGCTATTCAGCTAATTAATTATATTATGGTCATTTTTTTTGAGTTCAGAATTAGTGCTTGATTTCGTCCATTCCTTTTAGATACATTCAGTATGCATTAATAATTCAGAACTATAGCAATGTACTAGTTTAAAAACAGTCAACTACTGAAGTGTATCTATTACCATCATTTTTAACACAGGTAAGAGAGCAGTGTAACTTAGAATGATGCAGCAATATTGTACCAACTGTTAAGGTGTTGAAATGCCAAAGCCAATTCTTGAATGTCCTGAAGGTGCAAGTGACAGCCTTACTCATCCTTACCCTGTTTTGCTGCAGGGTCCCAACCGGGACTTCTGGCACTTTGACCAGCTCTCTGGGCCAGTGGTGACACCTGGTGGTCAGGGTTCTTCCCTACCACCTCCTTTCTCCCTAAGGTCATTGACTTGGCTTGCTTCTCAGTAAGTGATTCAGGTGTTGGGGCAATCATTTGTTCTGCAGGTATAGATAGGTGGGGCCCTTTAAATATCTTATTTAATTCTTAGAGAATTAAATGAGATAGGGATGCCCATTGTATGGATGAATAAACTGAAACTCAGAAAGCATAACTAACTTTCACAAGATCCCCACATTTGGTAAGAGAAATGCCAAGATTCTGATACCAGGTCTGTCTTACAGATTGATACAAAATAAAAGAGAACATAAGCAATGGGCATAATTTGATTTATGATTTTCAAGAGTTGGAAAGCAAAAAGCAGAATATCCTGGGTTAAACTTACCCTGTTCTCTTCCAACTAAATTTTTACTTTAATCAAAGTCAGTAAGGTTAAAAATAATGCTCTTTATAACCAAACAAAAAAATATGTATACATAATATAGTTTAGAGAGAAATGATTCATAATAAGGAGCCAGTGCTTATTAGGTAGAAGTAGTTGGTATAAAGCTAAGAGCAAGGGTTTGGAATGAGCTATATCTGAGCCTAAATCCTTGCTTGCCATGGTAAACCTGACTGGGTTACTTAGACTCTCAAAGCTTCTATCTATAAAATAGAAACCATTACTAATCCTTGTGAGGATTTAATAAGATGATATACCTGAAACAGCTACCCCAGTGCTCTGGTACTCAGTTGTCATTCAGAGAGAAGACAAGGAGCTTGTTGTCCAAAAGTATTTACTTCCTTTAGATGTTATACTTAGTTCCTTTATCCTGACAACTCCGGAAGTTTTGGTTTGGGGGGAAGACCTCATTATGCAAAGAAAAAAGAAAGAAAACCTGAAATACCTAAAGGATGTAAATTATTTAAAAATTGTGTAACTTTTAATTCTTGGGTGCCAGTCTGGGCAGTGCATCTCTAATTAAATGCTAGATTTTAGTACTTTAAAAAAAATCATTTTTGTGCCTCTTATAAATCAAATATAGTTAATTGTAATATTTCTCCCATAAAAATATGAAATTAACTACATAGAAAAGATTTAACATAGCAGGCCCAAGACTGCTTTCCTTAGAAAGACCTGCTTACCATGTTTGTGCTGGCATCTGGAAACTCAAATAGTCAATAGCTCCCTATACTGATATAAAACTTTAGCATGGCCCCCCGTGCCACCCTGAAAACACACTATAAACAGGGTGATTTGTGCTAAATACTGTCTGGGAGTCTGGAATTTTGGTCTGTGCCAGGCAGAGGGTGCCTATGTGATCAGCCCTTAAAAAAAAAAAAAAATTAGGCGCTATGTCTCTGTGTTGGTAGACAACATGTGTTGTCAGAGTTTGGTGCTGGAGAAAGTGCGTTCTCGGTGACTCCACTGGGAGAATACTCTTAGAAGCTTGCATTTGGTTTCTCAGGACTTTGCACCATGCACCTTTTCCCTTTGCTGATTCTGCTTTGTATCCTTTCGCTGTAATAAATCTTAGACATGAATACAACTATGTGCTGAGTCCCGTGAGTCCTCCTAATGGATCACTGAACCTGGGGGTGGTCTTGGGAACTCCCAATGCATGAACTTACGTAAAATAATAATTAATTTTGTTAAAGAAAAGCCTTAGAGGTACATAGCTAATTATAAATATATTTGGCTTTATACACAAGTGTAAGATGCAACTCATTCATTGTTCACCAAATGTTGAGGATTTACCAGATTTCTAACTGGTAGGGCTGTAAGAAGTACACCAAATATAAAGGGACATAAGAGAATTACCTCAACTTAAATAATTTAGATCCTAGATGTATAACTGCTTGACAGTAGGAGACAGTATGATTTAGTGCCTAATCAATGAGTCAGACAATATGTGAGTGTTGATGATATTCTGAAGATAAAGGATTTATTTACAGCCGTAATGGTTACTGAGAACCTTATTAGCTTTCAGTTGAGCATGCTGGGAGGATGAATTTGTATTGACAAGGAAGCCAGGATGGGAAAACAGCTTGAGCGAGTCATCAATAGAAATTGGTGAGATCAGCCTGATTGCGGAGAGAGTTCACATTGAACAGAAGCAGAAGATAAAGACTTTGGCCTTTATAATGAGTTTTCTTTCCACTGCTCATAGGATAAGAGTTAATCTAAGATTTTTACAGTAAATTGTAATATGATTAAAGTGGTATTTAAGCTGGCTGGTGGGCTAATGCTCTTTGGATTCAAGTTGGGGATAGATTAGAAATGGGGAGAAAAATTCGGAGTCTATTAAAATAAGCCAGGCAGGAGCTAATAAGAATGTGAACTTGGAGGTCTCTCATGTAAGTGACTAATGAAATGAAAAAATGCTATGACAAATGCTTTGATGACATAACAGTAAAGAAGTCAAGAAGAATCTTTGTTTTGTTTTGCTTTGTTGAGGGGACTGTAGCATGGGGAGGATGCAAGGTGGTAAGTTGTACGCTAACATGCTACACAGAGGTGACAGAGAACAGAGACATTGATTGTGTATTTCTTAGATACTGGTCTGTGGAAAGTAGTGCTTACTGAACTTTTCATCTAGGATTTTTTTATACCATTATGCCCCTTTAAAGATTATTAAAATGATCAGATTTTACATATCATAGTCAAAAATACATTGTACAATTATAGGAAACTGGTCTAATTATTGCCTAATAATATATTTTTTGAAGACTTTTCAAAGACAGAGTGTTACATTACTTAAATCTTTCCAGAGCACCTTCCTTCGTAAACACATCTAAATCACTTTTGAGGTTCATTAAGGTTGTCAAAACAGGTTAATTTCTGGCTTTAATAAAAGGAATAATAAGAAATATTTCCTGTATTTTGGGGGATTCCCAAGTTTATCTTATATCGATCATCTTTTTTGGTGCCCATAGCTAAATACTAAGTTTCACATGGGCTTGTGACAGAAAACCATGTGAATTCAGGGAGTGTCTGGGAAGCTAATGAGCACATCTGTGTATTGGATCTTTTACTTTGTAAACAAGCCTAAGGGATTTCTTCTCATTGTCCAGAGTATGTCTTCATGTTTTCAAGATTTTAGTTCACTGCACATTGTGTACTTCCTTTTAGTAACCTTTTTCCTTGCAAAAGTAATATAGATTCATGTGGAAAACTTAGAAAATAGAAAAAGAAAAAGAACAAAAATTATGTAGAAACAAACCAACTAGAGATAATAACTGTTACTGTTATTGGTGTATAATGTAGGAGCCTTTATTGGTACACACACACACACACACACACACACACACTTTTTTTAAACCAGAGCGGGATCACAGTCTTCCATGGTTTTTTTTCACTTAACATATCTTCCCATATCATTAAATATTCAATTACAAAATTATTTTTAATAGATGCATACCATTCAATTGAAAGGATTTCCATAGTTAATTGAATCAAGCCTCTTGAAATTGTCTTTCTCTATGCTTTCTTTTTTATTAATACTTTTATAAACAAATTACAATGAGCATCCTTATAGCCAAATTTTGTGGACATTCATTATTATTTATTTAGGATTAACTCTTAGAAATGGAATTATCGAGTCAAAGTGCTTTTGGATTTTTAAGGCTTTTGATATATATTATCAACTTAACCTTCAGTACATTAAATTGAGTTTTTAGAATGAAAAAAATCACCAACAAGTAACAAATATGAAAAATAACCAGTATTAGAAAGTGCTGTTTGACCATATGGCCCAGAGTTCTTTATACCCTGACCAGAAATGGTGTCATCTGTTCACATTATTGTAATCCCTATAATAATGGTAGCTAACATTTACTGAGTACTTTTTCCATGTGCCAAAAACTTCTCTAAGCTGTTACATCCTCAACATAATCCTAGGAGGAAGGTACTATTCTTACATTACTGCTGTTATTACTCCCATTTTATGCCTGAGGAAACAAGCATAAAGAGGTGCTGAAAAGTCACACAGCTAGTCAGTGCCAGGGCTAGGAGTCGATCAGGCTCCAGGGTGTAGTCTTTAATCACTGAACTCTGCTGCCTCTTAGATTTTGTTTTCTCATTGTTCTGTTTTAAAAGAATAGTAGATATATATATATATATATATATCATCTACTATATATATAGTAGATGATATATATATAGTAGATGATATATATATATAAATATATATAGTAGGAGTTTTTCTAAATGCCAGTCTCAGAAAACTGATTCCACTACGTGACACCACTAAATAGGGCATGAGACCTGGCCCCTTTAGATTTGCCCCAAGGTCATATTGTATGTGAAAGATAAGAGACATAGTGGTCATGCATATACTTTCTTTTCCTAAAGTATGACTTTCTGGCAGTAGGTCCTCAAAATTCAGTCTCATTAGTGGATAGTTATACCTTGTAAAAATATTAATGCCATTTTACATCAGTAAGTAATATTCACTATTGTATCACTAAGCCTTGTACAGTAGACAGTTTATGAATATTTGTTGAAGGAATCCGGATTTATGGAGAAAGGATCTGTTGTAGCTTTGCTAAGGATTACAAATACACAGAAATCTTCAAATTAAATATATAGGGAAGTCATATAGGGAAGTATATGCTGTTCTATGTACACAGCTTATAAAGAATTAATGTTCAATTTAGAATATCAGCCTTTGAGCGATATTATCAGATAGAGATCCAGGGAAGTATATTAAGATTCTGAGGAATCTTGAATTATGTCAGTAACAGGGTCTGGGCGAGTCTCAAGAGAGAAGATGATGGTATTCAAATACTAAAAAATGAACTTGTATATATATTTTGTATTCCTAATTTTATTTAATTCTTACAAAATCCCTTTTATTTAGAGATGTTACATCCTATTGAGTTATGATATATGTCAGGTGCTGTAATACATATATTAAAAAAAAAAAAAGTGGCTTAAACAAGATAGAAGTTATTTCACTCTTGTGTAAAGTCCAAGCTAGTGTGGTGGCTGTGCTCTGTCAGGTTGTCAGCGGCCCTGACTCTTTCTTTATCTTGCTGCTCTGTCATGCCCAGGGTATTGTTCTCATCCACAGGGACTAAGTTGGCTCACCCCACATCCGAATTCCAGCCACTGGGAAGGAGGAAAGGGGAAGGGGAGGTCCCATTCGCTCACAGCCTACTGACCAGAATTTAAGCACAAGGCCATTGCCAGCCCCAAGGAAGACTGAGAAATTTAGTCTTTCCTGGGTGCCCATGTGCCCCGCAAAAGATTAAATTACAATAAAGAAAAGGAGAGGACAGATATCAGAGGACAGTTTGCCTGCCACACCTCTCATTTAGAGATGAGAAAGTTGATCCTCAGAAAAGCAACATAATTTGTTCAAGGCCACACATCAATAAATGAAAGATATTTGAAAGACTGCCCCATAAGGAGGGAATAGCCTTCTGCCAGGTATGTCAGAAGACAGAACTATAACCAGTGGAAAGATGTTAAAGAAAGCATGCTTCTATGCTGTATAATATTTATATACAACATTTGATATAACATTTAGAAGAGTACAATAGTGTATAGGCTACCTTGGTATCTTGTTCAATTCTCAGGAATGTTATCCTTCGTTAGAAAGATAGGTGACTTTAAGGCCTTTTCTAATTCTAAGATTCTATGATCAAGCTTTCAGTCTTATTTCCTAATATTGGCGTATGCTGGAAACACTATGAGTATAATGGTGGGCTACTGCTGCCACATAAAGAAAGGGGAGACAGGGATCATTTCAAGGAGTCTGAACTTGCTTTGATACTGTAGTATCAAAGCAAGTGACTTCTATAATCTTAGTAAGTTGGCTTAGGGCTGAAATTTAAGGAAATTCTTATCTGATGACCTTAACTTTCTCAGTAGCAAGCAAGAAAGGTGGAGTAAGGGACATGAGGATAATGACAACCGATCAGAAAAGCTTACGTAAGGAATGGGAGAGGACGCTGACCAAAGATAAGTTGAAAAGGCTCAACTGAAATTTAAAACATAAATTTTAGTGATGGCAATGTGCATGTTCATGCATTTTTCTTGAGTGGTGCTCATAGATTTGAGATGGGAAAACATAGATGGTAGGATTGATTCAGGTTTAGAAGTTTGTAGGTGTGTGGAAAGGCCAAAGGGATGAGGGAATTAAGTATTGGTGAGAAAGAAATTTAAGGACTCAGTCATGGAGTCGACACTTCGTAAGGAGAAACCAGGCCAGGAAGATAAATCAGGAAAATATAGAATCGTTGGAAGATGAAGGCCTCAGTGATTGTAAAGAAAGGTAGGAGTGGAAGGAATGAGGCTATGGCAGATTCGGTGGGGTAGGAGGTGTGCTCAGAGAGTAGGATATTAAAACTTGAGATTCCTTCAGTAGAGCAGTCTGGAGAGCTGGCAAAGTCCAGGTTGTGGGTGTCACTGAAGTCATGTGAAGATAGCATAGGGCAAAGAATTCTGAGTTTAGGGTGTTAGTTATTTGCATGGTGTAAAATAGCCAGTGCGATTGCAGGTGTTGGGGTGAAAAGAGAGAGAACAGGTACGTCAATGTGACATTAACTAGGAGAGGAAGCGTGTCATATAGCCAGATATTGTGTGTCTCAAGCTTTTAAGCCTCAAGCTTGTAAATGGAAGAGTTACAGCCTACACGTGGCGCTGAGGAGTTAGAAAAATGCTAGCCCTGCCTCCTGTAGAAGATGAGGTGGAGAACAAACATCATCTACGCTACAGGGCTTTAATACAAGTAGTGCCCTCCTAAAATAGCCAGGTTTCTGTTAGGCATTAAGCAGAGTCTTAAGTGAAGAGGTTGAGAATGTAAGAGTGTTTTAACCCTGAAACCAAGGTTTCAGGTGATATGGTAGAATGAGTTGGGAAAGAGAGCAGCAATGGAATGATGAATCAGAGTGAGGAGGCGTAGAACAGTAGGAAAGAGCAGACTGGGTTATTCTGGCAGAAGAGGTGACCAGGACTTTCATTGCTGTCTTTTCATGCGATTGCCCACACACACACCTGCCCCACCATCAACATCCCACACCAGAATGGCACATTCATTACCACTGATGAATCCATATTGACACGTCATTGTCACTCAGAGTCCGTGGTTTGTTTTAGGGTTCACTCTTGGTGTTCTATATCCTGTGGGATTTGACAAATGTATAACAACCTGTAATCTACCATTATAGTATCATGCAAAATAGTTTCGGTACTCTAAAAATCTTCCGCGTGCCTGTTTATCCCTCTCTCCTCCTAACCTTAGGCAACCACTAATCTTTTTACTGTCTGCATAGTTTTGCCTTTTCCAGAATGTCGTGCAGTTGGAATCATGCAGTGGGGAGCCACCTTCAGACTTAGTAGTTCACTTAGTAATATGCATTTAAGGTTCTTCCATGCTTTCATGGCTTGATAGCTCGTTTCTTTTTAGCACTAAATGGTATTCTGTTGTCTGAATGTATCAGAATTTATCCATTCACCTACCATTCACTGAATGATTACATTCACAGGAGTAGCTAGAGTGGTCAAATTCGTAGGGACATAACATGGAATGGTGGTCGCCAGGGGCTGAGGAGAGGGAGGAATGGGTACAGAGTTTCATTGTCACAAGATGAAGAGTTCTTAGAGATTTGGTGCACAATATGAGTGTACTTAAGACTACTGAACTGTTCATGTAAAAAGATTAGTATTGTAAATGTTATGTGTATTTCACCATGATTTTAAAAAGTAAATTTTTCAGCACCCCCCAAAAAAATGTTTATTAGGCCAGGCCAATTATTTACGTGTTAGCATTTTCAAGTAAAGCAGATGGAGTAGTATTAAAGAGAAATTTTTTTTCTGAACTTTGTGACTTAGGGATATTTTGTCATGAGTTTTCTTCAATAGAACTGATGTATTTATTCAGTCATTCTACCAACTAATATGATTTAATAAAGTATAGACATTAGATTTATGCAGTAATTTTTATTTGACAATTTTAGGAAAGTTTCCCCCCTTTGTTTTCCTGTTTGTGTTTCTGCTTATCTAAGCCATTATTTTTGCTTTGTTATATAAGTCTTGAGATATATCTTATTTGTTGCTCATCAACAGATATCAGCATTTATTGATATTTTAAGTTTATCTTTTATTAAGTATATTACCTGCAGTTAAGTTTATTCTGTAAAATACCATGTATGATGTTTACTTTCATCTTTTGCATGAGCCCTTTTCATCACACAAATGATATATTCTTCATAATAATCATTACTGTAAACATAGGTATAAAATATCTTTAGCACTGCAGTTTAGTGGGAGATACTGACACATATTGTTAAATGCAATATAGGGCAGAGTGCGTGACAAAGGCTACAGTAAATTTACAAATAAAGTTGTATGGCAGTTCAAAGGAAGAAGGGAGCTGTTGATTCTGACTGAGAAAGTAGGGAAGACTCCTTAGAAGATCTGGCATGTGAGATAAGCTTTGAAAGATTAGTAAGATTTAACCAGTAGTAGGGATATGGGGTGATAGAATATCAGATGTTTTGACTCTAATAACATTTTGACTTGTGTTTACTATTAAAAACCATTTTAAAGAGTGGTACATCCGTACTGAATCTTCATCAAGAAAACATTTTCTAGTTATATACAACATTTGGTATAACATTTAAAAGAGTACAATAGTGTATAGGCTACCTTGGTATCTTGTTCAATTCTCAGGAATGTTATCCTTCGTTAGAAAGATAGGTGACTTTAAGGCCTTTTCTAATTCTAAGATTCTATGATCAAGCTTTCAGTCTTATTTCCTAATATTGGCGTATGCTGGAAACACTATGAGTATAATGGTGGGCTACTGCTGCCACATAAAGAAAGGGGAGACAGGGATCATTTCAAGGATCATTTGATACTGTAGTATCAAAGCAAGTGACTTCTATAATCTTAGTAAGTTGGCTTAGGGCTGAAATTTAAGGAAATTCTTATCTGATGACCTTAACTTTCTCAGTAGCAAGTAAGAAAGGTAGAGTAAGGGACATGAGGATAATGACAACCATCAGAAAAGTTTACGTAAGGAATGGGAGAGGACGCTGACCAAAGATAAGTTGAAAAGGCTCAACTGAAATTTAAAACATAAATTTTAGTGATGGCAATGTGCATGTTCATGCATTTTTCTTGAGTGGTGCTCATAGATTTGAGATGGGAAAACATAGATGGTAGGATTGATTCAGGTTTAGAAGTTTGTAGGTGTGTGGAAAGGCCAAAGGGATGAGGGAATTAAGTATTGGTGAGAAAGAAATTTAAGGACTCAGTCATGGAATCGACACTTCATAAGGAGAAACCAGGCCAGGAAGATAAATCAGGAAAATATAGAATCGTTGGAAGATGAAGGCCTCAGTGATTGTAAAGAAAGGTAGGAGTGGAAGGAATGAGGCTATGGCAGATTCGGTGGGGTAGGAGATGTGCTCAGAGAGTAGGATATTAAAACTTGAGATTCCTTCAGTAGAGCAGTCTGGAGAGCTGGCAAAGTCCAGGATGTGGGTGTCACTGAAGTCATGTGAAGATAGCATAGGGCAAAGAATTCTGAGTTTAGGGTGTTAGTTATTTGCATGGTGTAAAATAGCCAGTGCGATTGCAGGTGTTGGGGTGAAAAGAGAGAGAACAGGTACGTCAATGTGACATTAACTAGGAGAGGAAGCGTGTCATATAGCCAGATATTGTGTGTCTCAAGCTTTTAAGCCTCAAGCTTGTAAATGGAAGAGTTACAGCCTACACGTGGCGCTGAGGAGTTAGAAAAATGCTAGCCCTGCCTCCTGTAGAAGATGAGGTGGAGAACAAACATCATCTACGCTACAGGGCTTTAATACAAGTAGTGCCCTCCTAAAATAGCCAGGTTTCTGTTAGGCATTAAGCAGAGTCTTAAGTGAAGAGGTTGAGAATGTAAGAGTGTTTTAACCCTGAAACCAAGGTTTCAGGTGATATGGTAGAATGAGTTGGGAAAGAGAGCAGCAATGGAATGATGAATCAGAGTGAGGAGGCGTAGAACAGTAGGAAAGAGCAGACTGGGTTATTCTGGCAGAAGAGGTGACCAGGACTTTCATTGCTGTCTTTTCATGCGATTGCCCACACACACACCTGCCCCACCATCAACATCCCACACCAGAATGGCACATTCATTACCACTGATGAATCCATATTGACACGTCATTGTCACTCAGAGTCCGTGGTTTGTTTTAGGGTTCACTCTTGGTGTTCTATATCCTGTGGGATTTGACAAATGTATAACAACCTGTAATCTACCATTATAGTATCATGCAAAATAGTTTCGGTACTCTAAAAATCTTCCGCGTGCCTGTTTATCCCTCTCTCCTCCTAACCTTAGGCAACCACTAATCTTTTTACTGTCTGCATAGTTTTGCCTTTTCCAGAATGTCGTGCAGTTGGAATCATGCAGTGGGGAGCCACCTTCAGACTTAGTAGTTCACTTAGTAATATGCATTTAAGGTTCTTCCATGCTTTCATGGCTTGATAGCTCGTTTCTTTTTAGCACTAAATGGTATTCTGTTGTCTGAATGTATCAGAATTTATCCATTCACCTACCATTCACTGAATGATTACATTCACAGGAGTAGCTAGAGTGGTCAAATTCGTAGGGACATAACATGGAATGGTGGTCGCCAGGGGCTGAGGAGAGGGAGGAATGGGTACAGAGTTTCATTGTCACAAGATGAAGAGTTCTTAGAGATTTGGTGCACAATATGAGTGTACTTAAGACTACTGAACTGTTCATGTAAAAAGATTAGTATTGTAAATGTTATGTGTATTTCACCATGATTTTAAAAAGTAAATTTTTCAGCACCCCCCAAAAAAATGTTTATTAGGCCAGGCCAATTATTTACGTGTTAGCATTTTCAAGTAAAGCAGATGGAGTAGTATTAAAGAGAAATTTTTTTTCTGAACTTTGTGACTTAGGGATATTTTGTCATGAGTTTTCTTCAATAGAACTGATGTATTTATTCAGTCATTCTACCAACTAATATGATTTAATAAAGTATAGACATTAGATTTATGCAGTAATTTTTATTTGACAATTTTAGGAAAGTTTCCCCCCTTTGTTTTCCTGTTTGTGTTTCTGCTTATCTAAGCCATTATTTTTGCTTTGTTATATAAGTCTTGAGATATATCTTATTTGTTGCTCATCAACAGATATCAGCATTTATTGATATTTTAAGTTTATCTTTTATTAAGTATATTACCTGCAGTTAAGTTTATTCTGTAAAATACCATGTATGATGTTTACTTTCATCTTTTGCATGAGCCCTTTTCATCACACAAATGATATATTCTTCATAATAATCATTACTGTAAACATAGGTATAAAATATCTTTAGCACTGCAGTTTAGTGGGAGATACTGACACATATTGTTAAATGCAATATAGGGCAGAGTGCGTGACAAAGGCTACAGTAAATTTACAAATAAAGTTGTATGGCAGTTCAAAGGAAGAAGGGAGCTGTTGATTCTGACTGAGAAAGTAGGGAAGACTCCTTAGAAGATCTGGCATGTGAGATAAGCTTTGAAAGATTAGTAAGATTTAACCAGTAGTAGGGATATGGGGTGATAGAATATCAGATGTTTTGACTCTAATAACATTTTGACTTGTGTTTACTATTAAAAACCATTTTAAAGAGTGGTACATCCGTACTGAATCTTCATCAAGAAAACATTTTCTAGTGTAACCACTTTGAAAAGCAGACTGGCATTTCCTCAGAGATTAGAGTTACCACATGATGCAGCAACTCTACTAATATACCCCAGAGAAATGAAAACATGTCAACACAAAAACTTGTACAGGCGTTATTCATAGTAGCCAAAACAAAAAACAAAAAACAAATGTCTGTCGAATGATGAATGGATAAGTAAAATGTGGGCCATCCATACAATTGAATGTTATTCAGCAAAAAAAAAAAAAAACAAACAAAAAACGAAGTACTGACGTATGCTGCAACATCAGTGAAACTTGAAAACTGTGCTGAGTCACAGAAGCCAGTCTTAAAGAGACCACATGTTTTGATTCAATTTATATGAAATGTCCAAAATAGGCAAAACCTATAAAGACAGAAAGGAGGTTAGTGGTTGCCTAGAGCTGAGGGTTTAGAGGGAAATGGAGCGTGACTACTGATGAGTGTGAGGTTTCTTTTGAAGATGATGAAAGTGTTATAAAATTGATTGTGGTGGTGATTTTACACTGCATATATACTAAAACCATTGAATTATACAATTTACATGGGTGAATTGTGTAGTATGTGAATTCTATATCAATAAGGCTGTTTTAAAAAGCATTTCCTGACAAAACCCCATTAAGCCAATCTAATTAATAAGTTGCTATACAGAACTTTTATTTAACAAATATCTTTTGAATGTCTACTATGTGCCAGAACTACTCTAGACAATTGAATCATTTCTGTTATTTTTCACTTTAATTTTTATTTTATGAAACTATTTTCCTTGGTATTTATTGTCTTCTCTGTTTATTTTACAATGAACATGAGTTATAAAACACATGTGTAGATTATAATGTCTATCTTAATTTGTACTAATCTGACATAATCTTCATAGGCTATTATTTTTATCAAGTCCAGTTTTTCAGGATCGGATTTTACATTCTGTTATTTTACATTCTTTTAAATTCTATTAAGAAGTCTTAATTTTGTGGCAGTTTATAGTCAAGAGCAATATTTGCCACGTGTTATTTTAGTCAATGAGTTACTTTAGCCAATTTTTTATTATTGCTACCAATAATATTCAATATAGTTAGTTAAAAGACTTGTAGAATTTTACTTAGCTAATCCAAGAGAGAATTTTGAGCATTGTCCTCCAGCTCTGTGTTATGGTTTTTGGAGCAAAGATCTTCAGGGTCAAAATGTTCTGCGTTGAGTAGGAGAAAAACAGACTTGATAAACAGGAGCATAGAACCATAAAAGTGGACAGTGCTGAGAACATGCTGGCCAAGCAGCAGAGCGGAACAGAGAATGGGGACTGTAGTGAAGAGCAAGACTGTGTTGGGGGCTAGATTTTGCCAGGCCTTGGATGCCATTCTGTGAAGACCGGATTTTATTCTGTGGGCAGTATGACCTTGAACCTGCCCTCCCCTTTTTTTCTGATTCTAATATTAATTCAAGATCATTATAAAAATTTTGGAAAATACATAAAATTACAAAGAAGAAAATGTTACCTATCAGACACAATAACTTAACAGTTGGAAATAAAGCTTTCCACTTTCTTCCAGTTCATTTTTCACATGTTGGAGCCAAATAACATAATATTTTATCCTGTTTTTTTTTAACTGAATATTAATGATAGTATAAGCATTTTCCATGTTATTAAGTATTTTAGTATGTTATTCAAATAGTGGCATATGTAATATTCTTTATCACTGGACTGTAAATTAAGTAACAATTCTTCTGTTTTTGGATATTCCTATTGTTTCCCATTTATTCCTTCTCTTGCCTATACTGAGCTCTTTCCTATGAACATTTGAATGTGAGGTGCAAACAAGGTCTGCGATGATGTATTGTAGGCAGCAGAGAGTTTATGTCTGAAACTTGGCAGGGTAGTCAGGACTGCATACCTAGATTTTAAAGTAATCCTCAAGAACAAGATAATTAAAGCCAGAGAGCACATAGAATAAAACACAAGGGCCAGAGGATAGAACCTTGGTAGAAAAAGACCTAATTACGGAAAATGAGACCAAAACACTGAAGAAGAATGTGGCATCCCAGAAGCTGAGGACAGAGTTGAGAGGACAGTATTATCTCTGTCTTAGTGTGGAGAGAGGGAGTAGTATAAGAGCCGCTTTCTTAATTTGACAATGAGCAAGTCTTTGGTGAAGTTTTTTTTATCATTGAGGCAAAATTGGCATATATAACATATTAGTTTCAGATGTACATAATGATTCAATATTTAATATTGTGGGAAATGATCACAATAAATCTTATTAATGTAAGTCACTATACATAGTTACAAAATACTTTTTTCTTGTGATGAGGACTTTTAAGAACTACTCTCTTAGCAACTTTCAAATAAGCAGCATTATTAACTATGGTCACCATGCTATACATCGCATCCCCATGATGTATGTTCATTTTGTAACTGGAAGTTTGTACCTTTTGACTCCCTTTACCCATTTACAACACACCAATCTCCACCTCTGGCAACCACCAATCTGTTCTCTGTATCTATGAGCTTGGATGTTATTTTTGTTTGGTTTTGTTTTATTTTTTAAGATTCCACATATAAGTGAGATTATACAGTATTTGTCTTTCTCTAAATTATTTCACTTAGCATAATGCCCTTAAGGTCCATCCATGTCATTGCAAATGGCAAGATTTCCTTCTTCATAGCTGAATAATATTCTGTTTTGTGTGTGTGTGTGTGTGCACGTACACATTTTCTTCCTAC
>NW_011888787.1:9154177-9184438 GCF_000151845.1 Pteropus vampyrus | reverse complement strand
TTGTTTCCCATTTATTCCTTCTCTTGCCTATACTGAGCTCTTTCCTATGAACATTTGAATGTGAGGTGCAAACAAGGTCTGCGATGATGTATTGTAGGCAGCAGAGAGTTTATGTCTGAAACTTGGCAGGGTAGTCAGGACTGCATACCTAGATTTTAAAGTAATCCTCAAGAACAAGATAATTAAAGCCAGAGAGCACATAGAATAAAACACAAGGGCCAGAGGATAGAACCTTGGTAGAAAAAGACCTAATTACGGAAAATGAGACCAAAACACTGAAGAAGAATGTGGCATCCCAGAAGCTGAGGACAGAGTTGAGAGGACAGTATTATCTCTGTCTTAGTGTGGAGAGAGGGAGTAGTATAAGAGCCGCTTTCTTAATTTGACAATGAGCAAGTCTTTGGTGAAGTTTTTTTTATCATTGAGGCAAAATTAGCATATATAACATATTAGTTTCAGATGTACATAATGATTCAATATTTAATATTGTGGGAAATGATCACAATAAATCTTATTAATGTAAGTCACTATACATAGTTACAAAATACTTTTTTCTTGTGATGAGGACTTTTAAGAACTACTCTCTTAGCAACTTTCAAATAAGCAGCATTATTAACTATGGTCACCATGCTATACATCGCATCCCCATGATGTATGTTCATTTTGTAACTGGAAGTTTGTACCTTTTGACTCCCTTTACCCATTTACAACACACCAATCTCCACCTCTGGCAACCACCAATCTGTTCTCTGTATCTATGAGCTTGGATGTTATTTTTGTTTGGTTTTGTTTTATTTTTTAAGATTCCACATATAAGTGAGATTATACAGTATTTGTCTTTCTCTAAATTATTTCACTTAGCATAATGCCCTTAAGGTCCATCCATGTCATTGCAAATGGCAAGATTTCCTTCTTCATAGCTGAATAATATTCTGTTTTGTGTGTGTGTGTGTGTGCACGTACACATTTTCTTCCTACGCACGCACACACACACACACACACACACACACACACACACACCCCACATTTTCTATATATCCATTCATCTATTGATAAAACACTTAGGTCGTTTCCATATCTTGGCTGTTGTAAGTAATACTGCAGTGAATATGCAGGTACATGTATCTTTTCAAGATAATGTTTTTGTTTTTGTTTTTGTTTTCAGATAAATATCTAGAAGTGAAATTGCTGGATCATATGGTAGTTAGTTCTATTTTTAATTTTGGGGAGAACCTCCATACTGGCTGCACTAGATTACATTCTCACCAACAGTACACAAGTGTTACCTTTTCTCCATATCCTCTCCAACACTTGTTATTTCTTGTCTTTTTAATAATAGCCATTCTAACTCGTGTGAGGTGATATGGCATTGTGGTTTTGATTTGCATTTCCCTGTTGATTAGTGATGTTGAATACCTTTTTATGTACGTGTTGGCTCCCTATGTGTCCCCTTTGGAAAAACATCTATTCAGATCCTCTGCCCATTTTTTAATTGGGTTGTTTGGAGTCTTTTTGCTGTTGAGTTGTATGAGTCCTTTATATATTTTGGGTCTTAACCCCTTATTAGATATATGATTTGCAAATATTCCATTTAGTAGGTTGTCTTTACATTTTTTTATATAATTTTCTTTGCTGTGCAGAAACTTTTTAGTTTGATGTAGTCCCACTTGTTTTTTCTTTCGTGGCCTTTGCTTTTGGTGTCAAATCCAAAAAACTATCACCAAGACTGATATTAAAGATCCTGTTTTCTTCAGGGAGTTTTGTGGTTTCAGTGCTTACATTCAAGTCTTTAATCCAGTTTGAGTTAATTTTTGTGTACGGTGTAAGACAGCGGTGCAGTTTCATTCTTTTGCCTGTGACTATTCAGTAGTTTCATTCGAGTCATAGGAACAGAAACCAGGTTTCAAGTGGTTAGGGATTTACGTTATGTTTTTATTTTATTTATTTTTAGATTAGAAACTTGAATATAATTATAGGTTGGACAAAGGAATGGTGTAAAAGAAAATAGGGACACATATTAAAAAACAAAACCATGATTGAAAGTCTGTCCTTCTGTTGTCTTAAAGAAAAAAATTTTTTCTGTCCTGGAACCTGTGTACTGTTTTCAGAAGAAGTTCTCAGGCTTTTCCTATCAAATGGTATTTCCAAGCATTGTGGCTTAGAAATTAGCTTACGCCCAAGACTTATTTTATCTTAATGATATGAGGAACTACCCATAGTATTGATTTTGGATTTTACTTGTTTGCTTCATTTCATTTTAGTGAGTCATCACTAGCATAGCATTAGAGTGAACACATTTATTAACGTCTTCTTTCTAGTTAAAATTTTGTACATTTCCTGTTCACAGACTGCAACCACATTTCAATGGCAATTTCTGGGAATTCTCTAGTGCTGGTGTCTAAACATGAAGTTATTAACGTTTATCTTTTGTTACCTTCTGAGGCCAATTCAAGGTCTCATAAAGTATTGCATTTTTAAAAATATCACCTCTGTGTACCATCCTGGACATCAAGGTCTCTCCATTTTGATCATTCCTTATGGTTAAGTACTGAATTCTAGAAAGTTCCAATGAATATCTTATTTGGACTGTCCTGTGGATACCACTATTTCTTCTGTGTACAAGGCAAGAACAGTTTTAGAAATAACAGCCTCAGGAAGTGAGTTAGAAAAGGTCATTCATAGTCCTTGCAAAAGAAGATAATTGGTTCCAAAATTTTGTTTGTAGGCTAAGTTAATAAATACCTTTTATAAGCAACCGTAAATTACCTTTATAATTTCTATTAACAATTTCTGTTAGAACAAAAATAAACTCAATTATTAAGTTAGTAATACAGATAATATGCATTTGTAATATTATACAGTAGAGAACTATAAACTCATTGTACTAATAAAGTGGAAGCCTTCCTGAAGCAGCCAGGAACTCAGTTATTAATAACTGCAATATCAGTACTTGCCATTTTCTAATTTGAGAAACTGTAAATTAAAACAATTGTAAGTAAAAACGAATCTGAGAGTTATTTTTGCTAAGGTAACCCATATAAAACCAGCATACAAAATAATTGAGAAGCTATTTTAAATGTTTATTGCAATTTCTCTAACTCACATACTTACTCTGTTCCCACTGGGGTTTACTTACAGGTGAGGAAAGGTATCAGACATGTCAAGTAATGCATTTGTGATGCATAAACATGCAGTTGACACTGGCTGTGATCAGAGTTAGCAGGAGCAGCCACAGCAGATCTCTGCCACTCAAGAAACATCCCAGCGCGTGTGCTCAGTACAGTCCTGTTTGTAATCGATCCTTTCACCTCTGCACAGATCTCTCCCAGTCTCCTCCCCCGACCCTCTTCAAAGTAGAGCTGGCTGGACTGTGCTGCCTTGGATTTTAACTTACTTCATTCGCATGAGTCGTTATTTTATCATTGTCATTATTTTAAGGATAATCACGACAGCCAGAGTAGAGCCTTCACAGTAGTTTGTAATACTCTTCGTGCTACTTTGTCACATTCCACTCATTTCACTCTTCATCTCAAGAATGGGAACCTTCCGCAGTCTGTTTCTCTTCCTCTGTATCTCCAAGTAGGTCTCGGTGGCCTGTACATGTGCTTTGGAATTCACTGCTTCCTATCACTGTACCAGAAAACCTCCTCTTATCCTGTAGAATTCCCTTTCAGTGATAATACTGGTAAAAAGTACTTTCATAGCACACAGCAAAACTTCATTAAAGTCTCATTTCTCTTGCTTTCAGTATCTTTCATTTGCAAGGCAGCTCCAAATGTACATAGAAAATGTCCCAGGATTTTATAGGAACAAAAAAATAATTTCACTCCAGGACTCAGGAAATACGGAAGAAACTTTGGAAGTACAACATAGAGAATATAATAAATAATATTGAAATAATTATATATAGTGCCAGGTGGGTACTAGACTAATCAGGGAGATTACTTCATAGTTTATATGAATGTCTAACCACTATAAAAAAAAAAAAAAAAACAGAAAAATCTTTCAAGTGAAGTCTTGAAATCTTGATTCATAACACCTTGTGGTTTACACAGTGGTATATATATTACATCATTTAATTTTCATGCTACCCTTTAAAGTGTATTTTTATAATATTTTATAGATTCAGGCAATGTGTTTACCAATGTGTAGCTGACTACAAAACATTTCATAAAAGAAGAAACTTACATGGAGGAAAGTAATTTGTTCAGCGGCATCATTCGGGGTTGAAATTAGACTTGAGCCCAGGTCTTCTGAGTCCAAAATTTGTTCTCATCCCATAATACCACGTGGATGAGGTTAGATGGCAGGTAAAGGATAGAAGGCATTTGGAGGGCATCTCAAAGGGAAAGAACGCATGAAAGCAGGTGTGCAGGGGCATAGTGCCTACGCAGGGAATAGTGGATAATTCAGTTTAGTGAAGAGTCAGCAAAGGTAAACCATAGAGGATCAAATTTGAGAGGTTGAGGGCAGACCATGGAGAGTTAAATATGTAGTTGAAGAATTTAGCCTTTAGTCTACACACAAAAAAGGAGCCATACATTCCTTGATCTAGAAACTGACTGAATATGTGATATAGAAACTGTTTACAACTGTTATTTTCATACATGCTTTTAGATTATTCAGAAAAGACAAAAATATCCTTTTGTGCAAAAATAAGGTATTTTTGAAAGAACTGGTAACCCGCTGACTTAGTTTCTTGCCCTTTTTTTTATTGTTCGTAAGATGTAACTTTTAATTCATTTTTCCTGTTCTCACACAGTTCTGTTTAATTTCCTATATTTTTAAAGGATTTCTACCTTATTGAAATTGGGAGGTTTTGAGTTTTCTTTTCATTCAAATTTCCTAGACTATACCATAATATGTATTCTTAAATTTTTAGTATGATACCTTTTTTTAGATTATGATTTTTTTGACTATTTCATTTTTTATTGTGTTTTCTTCATTTTTATTGTCCTTCCTATAAAATAGAGAAGTGATGCTATGTAGAATGTGTATGGTTACGGGGAAAGTAATTTCTAGAATGATAAAATATTTTTGTCAGAAATATTCATTTTGATACATGGAATCATGAAATTTTATGGTACACAGCATCTAGTTCAACACTTCTGTTTCCAGATGAGAAAATTGAGACCCCCCCATCCCCGCGCAGCAGGTTAAATAACTAGTCTAAAGTTACTTATATATTTTATAATAGAAAAACATCTTGATTTTCTGTCCTTTGCTCTTTCCATTATACTATCCTTTTCCTGGCTGTTAAGCTGAAAAGTTATGAATAGAAAACTGTACGTTGACTGACAGGTGCTACTCTCCCTTTTTATACTATTCTGTTTGTATTAAATGTTTAGAAAGGTGATGAAAAAATATATAGAAAGAATGACCTGTGACTATATATGAGGGAACTTAATTTATGTCTCTTCAGATGAATATAAGTGCATAGTTTTAATTTAAACATTTTTACTCATAAAAACATTAACTAGTCTATGATCGTACTATAAAAATGAGCATAATTTTGAATACTTTTGTTTAAATGACGTATTTTATTAGGACACCTGCCAAGTCACTGAATGGCAGTCTTTCTTGCATGAGGCTACAAAGATTTTTTTGGTAATATATGCAGCAGAGTATTAAGAAGCAAGTATTCAGCAAACCTTTGTCTGAGGACCTACTGTATGCCAAGTAGTACTGTGTTTTTTATATGAAGTTTCTCATTATAACTAAGTTCTGGCAGTAAACAGTGCTTGTTGACAAACGTGCCTGCATCAGCTCTTGCCCTTTTCTCTTGCCCTCCTCATCATGCGAGAGGAGCCCTTCTCCTGCCCAAGGCCAGTCCCCAGACGTATTGTCTGCATCCCACCCCCTCTGACATTCTCCGGGGTGGGTCCCCTCTGGTGCTATCATTCACACCCTGTCAGATCTTTGACTTTTTCTCTTCACTGGTTCTTTTCTATCAGCATCAAAGCATGTGTATAAGTCTCTCATGGGTTAAAATGAAATCCTTCCTCCACCCCGTATCCCCATCTAGCTGCCACCCTAATGTTCTCTACTTAATTACTAAAATATTTGAAATTAATTCTCTGTATTCCCTGCCTCCCATAGTAATCTGCTGTCCACCCCCACCTTTTCACTGAAACTATACTTACCAATGTTATCAGTGACTTCATTGTCGCTTCTTGTTAATTTTTATTGTACCTGACCTCTGCCGCATTGGATGTGGTTGAGCAATTCCCTCTTAAAAATATTTTCCCTTGGTGTGGTTTCAGTGATAACATGATCTCCTTTGCGTCTCTCTCTGTCGATCTTGTCGTCTCCTTTGCCTGCCTCCCTTCCTCTCCTGTACCTTACGGTGTTCCCTAGAGTACCAGACTCAGCTCTCTTCCCTTCCTACTCTGCCCTCTCTCCCTGAATGGCCTCATCCATTCCCATGGCCTCAGTGACCATCTACATGCTGAGGACTTTCACATTTGTATTTCTAGCCCTGACCTCTGCTTTGAGTTCTAGGTCTCTATATCTGTCTGCCTACTGGCATTTCCAAATGAGGGACTTTCAGGCTCCTCCACCTCAAAATGTCCAAAACTAGATTATCATCTCCCTCACTGTCTTAACACCACCAGCAGAATGCATAGATGAAAGATAATCTTTTGTGTTTAAATGTTTTCTATTGAATGATGGTACTGTCCACCCAGTTACTAAAGCCAAAAATACCTTTAGGGTGTGAGAGATTCATTTATCCTTACTATTGTCATTAAAAGTTACAACTTTATAGAGCTCATTTATCCTTGGAGTCTTAAAATATTTGTTTTTGCCTCAGTTCCCAAAGAATAATTTTCTTAGAAATCTATATCTTTTATAAAATAGATTAAGGAATATTCTCTACTTGTAAATTTGAGCATTATGTCTCTCTGGAGGGCAAATGTAAGTAGACTTAGAACTCCTTATATCTTGATAATAACAACTTCTGACATTTATTATTGATATCCACTATAAGCCAGGCACTGTTCAAAATACTATGTGTAATAATTCACTTGGTTTCCCAAATTTCCCATGAGGTATAGGTACTGTTATCATCTCTGTTTCACAGAAGAAGAAATGGAAATGCAGAGAGGTTAGGGAATGCGTCCAGCATGACAGCTGGCAATAGGCAGAGGCAGGATTTGAACCCAGACAGACTGGCTCTGAATACAAGCTCTTAACCTCCCCCCAGTAATGTTGTCTAGCAAAACAGCTTGCATGCCTCATAGCAGTTTCTTTTTTAAATCACCGTTTCTAAAAAGTTAAAAATATTTTGAACTACCAAGACATGGCATAATTTTAAATATGTTCCTGGAGTATACATAATGCAAGTTATTTTTAGAAAATTAAGTAACGCAGTTGGCTAGTACAGTAACTAAGTAGTCATACGAAAATGGATCCATAATTTCCATTTTATTTTGTATTGCTTTTACTGTTTAAAGACTTTTTAGATCTTCTTTGACTCTTTAAAACATAAACAATAGCCAAAGCAACATGGACCTTCTGTTAAGTCCTCCGCTTATGTATTTCACAACCAGCAACTTTATCATTTTATCTTAGAAATACTTGGCTTTCCACAGTATCAACACAAATCATATTCTGTTGCTTTGTTTCTTGAAAGTGGTTAAGCAACCGTATAAAACTCATAGGAAATTAATGACTCATATAACGGAAAGCATTTGCTAATGGGACTTTTGTCTCAGTTGCCAAGTAGTCTGAGTTTGTTTCCATGGTAACTCATCAGTATAACAAACTGTCACGAACTAACTGCCACTTTTTTTGTTGTTTGTGTGTGATTTAGACAACCTTCTAACAGCTGTATGGGTGTGTATATACGTACATTAAAGATAATCACAAAAAATTTCTGAATAATTAATTGCCTTAGGCACAGAAAAAATATTTTGGAGAAATTGTTTAAGACTCCAGGGCTATTATTTTGACATTGCAAAATCTAAAAGATTATTTCAATTAACATTCCTATTTCTACTTAAGTTCTTATTAGGAAAGGCCATAGTCAACAACTTTTTTAAGCTTGTGAATTTTTAAAATTCAGCTACACTATTGGTTCATCTGCAATATGTGTAATCATAGAAGAATCTGCCACAGACAAGGCAGGGAAAAGGAAATTAGGACCTCGTGCTAGATGGATGAGGACTGAGTAGAGAAAGCCCACTCAGCCAGATCTTGCCAGCCCCTCCCTGGTGACAGTACTCTAGGATAGGGAATGGCAAACACTCAGGTGTTCAGGGAATCAAGGCAGACAGAGTGTACAGAACACCAGGCTTTTACCTGAAGGCTGAGTTGGGTAAGGTTCTTAGAGGAGGTAATGACTAAACGAAAGCATTCCGGTTACACGGGAGAACATGGGAAGTTGAGAGGGGGAATAGAGAGCATGTAAGGGAAAGAAAACAGTATGAACAAAGGCATACAAATGGGAAATAGTGTGATGTAAAATGGAGAATGACAAGCAGTCCGAGACAGAAAGGGTCAAGAGACGAGACTAAAGATAGGAGGGACCTAATCGTGGAGCTGCCATGTTAAGGAGGTTGGACCAAATCCTCTAAGACATGGGAAAACAGTGAAGGATTTCAGACAGGAAACACATTATTAGATTTGTTTTTTAGAAGGCACTCTCTGGTAGCAGTGAGGAAGGTAGACTCGAGCAAGGACCATTAGGAGGCTGTTGTCATATTTCAGGGAAGATCTGTTGAGGAACTGAATCAGGGTAGTGGTGCTAGACACAGGAAAGGGGTTGATTTAGGAATAGCTGTGAAGTAGTATAGGGAAGAATTGGTAACTGGGACTGTTCATTTGTGTTCCATGCATGACGTTTATTCATTCAGTCAACAAATACTGAATGGTTGACAATGTATTGTCCACAGTGTTAATGCTGAGCCCTCATTTTCTGCCTTCATCATTTCACCAATTTTCTCTTTATTTTCACCCATTGTCTTTCTTTTCTTCCTATTTTAGAGGAATAGTTATCCTTTCTAAGGCTAAGCCCCTATTCTTACATGGAACAGTAGAGGGAACAGCATGTACAAAGGCCTAAAAAGAGAAGAGTT
Source organism: Pteropus vampyrus (assembly GCF_000151845.1). Taxonomy (NCBI): domain Eukaryota; kingdom Metazoa; phylum Chordata; class Mammalia; order Chiroptera; family Pteropodidae; genus Pteropus; species Pteropus vampyrus. The sequence goes on along the minus strand of NW_011888787.1, from coordinate 9,175,361 downwards.
GTAAGAAAAATAGAGATTTTCCTTGGTGAACAAGCAGGCTTTTGAGTTAAAAGTCCCTTGTTTGAATGTTAGTTCTTCTGCTTTCTATCTAAATGACACTGAGTTAACTTCCCTCCTTGTGCTTCATTTTCCTCATCTATAAAATGGATACCAGCTATTTCCTAGGGCTGTTGTGAGATTAAATAGCATATAGTAAGCTGTCAATAAATGGTAGCTGCTGTTGCCATTATGGCTGAAACAGGAGTAAAACTATGACAGCAGCTCATTTTAGAATAACCGTTTATGTTTCTGTCTCTTACACTAACTGTAAACTGTAAGTCCTGTAGGATTAGGAGTGTTGTCATTCTCCTCTTCATTTTAAACATCTAGCATGTACCCGGCACACCTAAAATACACATTGAATGAACGAATAGTGAAGTTCTATTTATATTGATTGAACCGATAAGTAAACTTAACTTGTTTTCAGTTTCTGTGGACAATTAAAACCTTCAAAATTTTTCAGGTCACATTGTTAAGAATTTGTTTCCTTTGTGTTTCACTGTTTCTGAATACTGGCTTTTAATATATCACTTTTGCATTGTAGACGAGTGAAAGAGTGTGTGCGCTTTTTAAATGTCTCATAAATAATGGTTACTTAATGGGTTCTTTTTTTTTTTCCTTCAGGGAGGTGGTGCAAGCAAACTGTGTTCACTGGAGGAAGAAGTTCTCATTTATGTGCAAAATGAGTGCAAGTGCCACAACAGGCATCCTAGATCCTTGTATCTACAGAGTATCTGTGAGAAAGGTATGAAAATAGCCTCTTTCAGAAAACATCATTAGTTTCATAGTCACTGACTCACTTTATTTAACTCTGCTTTATCCTTAGAACTGTTATATGTAATTTTTCTTCACACTTGCAGCAAAAATTTTAATTGCTGTGACAAATATGATGAAGAATCCGAAGTTATAAATTAAGATATTATTGAAGAACCTTATCTCACTATTACTATACATATAAGTATTAACCTTACTTGTATTATTTCAGGGGCTCCGTATGTCTCTATCCTGCTATTCATTAAATTCCTCTTTGGTAGGCACTGTTTTAGGGACTCCACATATATTGTGTATAATAAAAACTGTGAAAATAGGTGTTATTTTTTTCCATTTTCAGAAAAACTCAGGCTCAAAGAGGTTGTTACTTGCCTAAATTCACATAACTAATAAATGGCAAAGGACTCAAACACAAATCTTTCTAATTCCAAGTCCATGTTTTCTTTTTTATATATTTCCTTTTCACATTTTAGGTTGAGGCCTATTACTAATCTACAAAAAATGGCGATCTCAGATGGTTCAACCTAATCATATATAAATATGTGATCTTACCATTTGGGGTTAAAAAGAGGAATCCATTAGTCACCATCACTGGTGAATTAAACTACTGGCTTTAAAATGTAAGCTTTATGTTTTATATTTTATATACATTTTTTTAATTATCAAAGTAAAACATACATGTTCAAAAATTAAATAGAGAAGGAATGAAAAGCAGGAATCTCTTGCCTTGTTCTTTTCCACTCCAGTTTTACATCCTTCTATGTCAGATAAAAAGTTATCTTTTTAGTTTTCTTATTCTGCTTTTTGAGTGAACTGTTAGTACTATTATGTATATGGCTATATTTTAAATTATCTTACATTGTTTAACCTACTCAGTTAAAATAAAACAAATACATATATTTTTATACGTTTTAAGCCTCTAATGAAAATAGTCTAAAATCGTCATATTTGGAGCAGTAACAATTGAATAGACGCTTCTCTAAAGGAAGTATAATGCAGTGAAAGCGTACATGGCATCATACTCACCTGGGTTTGAAGCCCGGAAATACCACTTATTAACTGTGAGACCTTAGGCAGTTCTCCTGATTTTTTAAAAATTGGTTTCCTCATTCAAATAACAGTATAATAATTGCTTCTTTGAGAAGTTATAAGGATTAACTGAGATATAAGTAAAGTATCCTGACTTTTTCCGTTCCTATCTTAATTGCTGCTGTGGCTCTTACATCAAAACCTTTTCTAAATGGAATTCTCATCATGATTTTTGAAAGATAATCAGTCTTTGAATTTTAAGAAAATACATGTAACCCATTAGAAAAAGGGATATTGCTAATTAAAGAAACTCAGTCTACTATTATAAAAACTTTTTTTTTTCTCTCTTTAAGGTAGGACTCATTCATCTGAAATAAACCAGTTCCTCAGATAATGATGATTTGGTGTATTAGTTAGAGCATATATGATAAGCTACTGAAGCAGATACCCAAATATACAATGACTCAAACAAGATAGAGGTTTATGTCTCCCTTGGGGAATAGCCACGGGTCCCAGGGCTGGCAGGGCAGCTCTGCCATCTTTGCCACATGGTGCCTGTCTTTAGATCCTGAGGAGTTGCTCTAGTCTTGTTATCTCTCAACCAGTGAGAAAGGAGAAAAAGCCATATGAGAATAAAAGTAAGAACTCATAAAGGAAAATTAGTAAACTCAACTATATAAACACATCCTGCACTGTAAAAAATACCTTAAGCAAAATCATAAATTAGGGGAAAATAGCTGCAAATCATGTCAAACGCCATTTCCTTAGTATAGAAAGAGCATCTTCAAATAAAATATATATACTGATAGTGAGATCAGGTTCTTGAATAATATTTTAATTTCACTTCACACTTGCAGCAATAATGTAAATTACTACGACAAATATGATGAAGAATCTGAAGTTATAAAAGATAACAACCCAAGAGTAAAATAGGCAAGGGACAGAATATATATTTCACAAAAAGAAAAATATAAATAGCTTAAGCATATAAAAAGTTACTCAGGTCTCACTCATGTATATTAAAACTATAAATAAGATACCATTTTTTACCTATAAACTTGACAAAGATCAAAAAGTTTGACAATGTACTGTGTTGCCTAGGACACAGAGAAGTAGTCACTCACAAGCAAATATGTGAGTTCCTACAGTGTGCCAGGCACAGTCGTAGGCACTAGAAAGACTGTGGTGAACTGGAATGAGTTCCGGCCCTCAAGGACTCTACTTTCTGGTTCCCGTGACATGGCTCTCTTCTCTCTTTGTGTCTTCACGTCATCTTCCCTCTGTGTGTATCTGTCTCTATATTCAAATTTCTCCTTTTTTATAAGGACACCAGTCAAATTGGATTAGGACCTCATTCTAACTAGACTACCCATACTAACACTCTTTCCATATAGAGTCACATTCTGAGGTACCAGGGGTTAGGACTCCAACATATCTGTTTGCAGGAAAGGCCTACAATTCAATCTATAACAGGCCCTGAGATTCTAATAAACCTGGAGATTTATGCTTCTGAAATTAATGGGCTGGCTTATTACAGAAGACCTTTTCCTCTGAGAACAACCAAAAAGCTAGACAAAATATTAAAGGTAGCTGCTTGAAGGCATCAGAGCCAAGGCAGTAAGGACTTGAGCAGCTTAGAACTATAGTCAAGGGAAGTGTAAAGAGATGAGTCTGATGTTTCACATTTATTTTACTCTCAAAGCATTTGCTAATTTTCAAGTAGTGGTTAAGAAACTGAGCCAAAAGCAACAACTGAGAGAGGCTAAGAAGTTGAGCTGAGAGTCCAGCAATTTTACAGGACTAAAGGGACAAAAACTGAAGTCCAGGGCCCATCAGCAGCTTAGGGAATCCCCAAGCTTTTCACTGGGACTCCCTAAGAGTTTCAGCCTAGAAGGAGGAATGTAGCAGATGTAGATCAGCCCTTAGAAAGACTGAAACTCAGCTTCTAGTCAGCTCAGTCCCTGCTTGGATCAAGATGATCAGCCCCTACCCTACTATTTACCAGAGGCAAATGTATCTCTTTTCTGAAGAAAAGAACATTACTCTGAGCTTCAAATTATTGCTTCACGTTGTCATGCACAAAAATTACCAAGCATACCAAGAGACATGACTGCATGACCAAAAATCAGAAGGAAAATAGATAATAAAAACAGATTCAGATGTTAAGAAGATCAGAAATAAACTTTTACAGTAACTGTAATTCGTGAACAATATGGGGAATTTTGTTAGAGAACTAGAAACTAAAAGAAAAGCAAATTGAATTCCAGAACAGAAAAATACAATAACTAAAATGTAAAGCTAAATAAGTGAAAATAAATCTTATCAGATAGATTTAACAGCGGGTTTATCATAACTGAAGAGAGCTTTGGTAAACTGGAAAATAAGACAAAAGAAAATATCCAGAGTAAATCACAGAGAGAGAAATGATGGAATATACACAAAAGAGTGTAAGAAAGGAGAAATGGTTTAAAGGTCTCACACGTATGTGATTGGAGCCTGAGAAGGAGAGAGATTGTGGCTGAGAATCTTTTAAACCTGATGAAAATATCAAGCCACAGATTTAAATGTACTGTGAACCCCATTTATTTTAGGACAGTCAACAAATCTGGCATATTTAAATGACAGAAGACCAGCCTGGAAAACATGGAGAGGGAGCGTTCTTGGAGATTAGGTTGGAAGCACTAGATTAGGTAGGGCCTTATAGGCCACGGTGATGAGTTTAGATTTTATTCTAATTATAACTGGAATTCATTTGAAGATTTTAATAAAGAGAGACATGATCTTCTAAGGTCACTTTTGTTGCTATGTGGAGGATGCATTGCAGAGAGACCACTTAGGTGTTTGGGACAATTCAAGTGAGGAATGCTTGTATGATGGTATGATTCAGGGTATATTCAGGGTAGACCCCTAGTGTGGGTTGGATGTGGCAAATGAGAGGAAAAGTAGAATCAAGGATAACCCTTACTGCTTTTGCCTGAGCTTATAGGTAGATGATTATGTTGTTTATTGAAATGGCAAAGATTCAAAGTGGAACAATTTGGGGGATGAATAAGCAGAGATCAATAGGCCTATTTTGACTATGTTAAATTTGAGGTATCTATGTGACTTCAAGTAAAGATGTCAAGTAGGCAGTTTTAAATACCTACTGGTATTTTAAATAGTCTGCTATTTTAAATAGTCTGGCACTCAGGGGAGAATCTCAGACTAGAGATAGGGATTTGAGAGTCATCAGCATATGGTTTTTATTTAGAGCCTTGGACCTGAATTAGTCACCCAGGGAGAAAGTGTAGACAAAGAAGACAAGAGGCCCTAGGCCAAATCCCGGATCACTCCAACACTTCGAGGTAGTATAAATTATTGTTAGCAAGTCCAAGAAAGGAGGAAGAATTCATATATATCACTTCTTACATGCTCTTGGCCAGATCTTAATCATACTGCTGTAGCACAAAAGGAAGGTAGAAAATATTATTTTTGGTAGCTAAATATCCAACTAAAAATAGAGGATTCTCTTACAGTGGAGAGGGAGACAGTGGATAATTGGGGTAAAACTTCTTTCTACAGAGGTTGAGTACAGGAGTAGGTCCAGCAAAGGAGAGTGAGAAGGAGCAGACAGTGACGTAGGAGTAAAATCAGGCAATTGTGGCACCATGGAAGTTTAGAGGGAAAAAAAATGTAAAAAGAAGATGAAGTGGGGCAGGTCTGTCAAAAGCTGGTGCAAGATTAAGTAAAATGAAGACAGAGCCTTTGGCTTTGACAAAAATGGAGATTATTGGTAATCTTAAGAGCCATTACAGAGGGAAAATGAGGACAAGAACCAGTTGGGATAGATTGAATAGAGTGGGATACGGCAAATTTCATCTTTTGAAAGGTGAGACTGTAAAGAGCAAAGAGAAGAATCAGCTAGAAGAGACAAAGATCATCTGGAGAATGTTTTGTTTTGCTTAGTTTAGTGAGGCGGGCTGTGAAGGGATATGACAGTGACCTAATATAGAAGAAAATTTTGATCATTCATAATAGGGTAGCTCTAGTGGCATAGCCACACCTGGCATCAATGGGCACAGAAGGGGAGGAGCAGCAACCTCATGAATAATAGAATTTACCATAGATTGCTTCTCAACTTAGTTAAATTTACCGTTTTAAAGTCGAAGATAATAGATAATGCATTATGTATCTGATTTATGCAATAAAGATAAGAGACAACTCCATCCAGCAAACACATTTTAAAAAGTAGGTGGAGAGAGGAGAGTTTGGCTCTAAGGATAATGGCAAACACGTAGACAACATAGACTGAGTGCTAGGCATCGTTCTAAGTGCTTGACACTTACTCTCACATCTGTGTGATAGCCTACATTCAGAGATTTGGCAAATTAATATGCAGTTATATATTTTAAATTAAAATGTCAAGATATCCATATATTGTTTTTTATTCTTTTTCACTTTTGCCAGTCTTGTTCACATTAGATAAAAGGTTTCTATTCTAACATGCAATAATATCATATATATGTAATCAGTGTGTGTTGTGTGCGTGTGGTTGTCTCTGGGGCAGGGATTTCAACTCTTGTTAAAGTCTTTCTACAGTGTGTTAATATGCTTAACTAAGTAAATAATTTAACCTTTCTTTGGTGATTTGGGTTCTTGCAATATGTCTAGGACATTTTTGGCAATTTCTTCAGCAAACAGATTAAATATTAGCTTGTCTTCTCACCATTTGTCTCTTTCAGAATTAAGTTAAATTCTAAATAAAAATTTTAGTCATTTAGGGGAAGGGGCATTCAAATAGTTGTTTTTAAGATCGTTAGAATTATACTATCTGTGTTTGCCAGTATGTAAATGTCTGCTTCAGAATTATTTGATATATATTTAATTTTAGATCTTTAATCATATGGTAACCTTATAGTGTTTTCTATCTTTGGCAGGAATTAAAAGGTGGAAAAACTTATGCGAAGGTAAGTAAATGTTCTTTAACTCTTTTGAGATTTGTTATATCATTCGTTTCTGTTTGTAAGCTTAAAAATTAAGTAGTTTGCTCTTGTAATTGCCGTGCAAGTTGGCTATCTTTAAATAAAGCAACTTGGAGATTGAACAGTTGGAGCCAACAATAAACTATAGTCAGATTCTTTCCAAATGCCGATTATGGGATGTTCTTCTTAAGTTTCAGCTTCCCTGCTAGAAGACGACCTCTGGTTTGCATTAAGCAACAGCATCTGTTACTCCAGTCTCCCCTGGGAAGTATTTCTATTCCCACCAACCCCCAGTGGGGTAGGATCCTTCCTCTGTGTCCTCTTAGCACTCTGCGTATACATGATCTCGACTGTCTTTTATACTTCTACTAGCTATATGAAATTACTAATGAATGTGCTCAGCTTTTTGCCGAATAGAAGGATTTAGTAATTAGTAATACTATCGGAAACCCACATACCCCTCTGTGATGGCATCTCCATCAACCCAGTTGTCTGAGCCAAGTACCGGGCACTAGTTCCAACCATCAAACCTACCTAACTCCCTAAAATCAACTGTTGCGTTGTCATTTAGGATGCTCTTTGCCACAAGTAACAGAAAACCCTCCTCACCTAGAGATTTTTTTTTTTTTTTAATTTCACTGAACAAGGATGTGAGGCAGAGCTGCCCCAGGATTGGTTGAGCCACTGACTGGAGAATGTCATCAGGAACCCATGTTACTTTTCTCTTTCTGTTCTTTCATTCTCTGTGTGATGATTTTGTCCTTGGCTGGCTCCCCTCATAGCCAGTCACCAGGTGGGTTGGCTTCTTGAGTTTTTGTCAGCACATTCACATATAACAAAATCCAACTGCTTCCCCATGTATGACTTTTTTGAGTGAGAATATTTTCCTATATGGCCCTCAAAGGATTTCCCTATATTTTTCATTGTTTATAGCTGGATCATGTGCCTACTCCTAAACCAGTAATAGGCAATAGGAAATGGATTGCGGTGGTTAGCTTAGACTAATCACAATTCACTAATGAGCTAGAGGTTTGGTTACTTTCCTTATGCACGTGGATAAGCTAAAAATGGACACTTGAATGAAATCAGAGCTCTGCTAGCAAGAAATAGCAGGGCACTGAATGGTTGGTAGGCAAACAACAGGGTATGCTATGATGTCTCTTTGATGTCTCCCTTACAAAAAGTTCTTGAAACCATCCCTTCTCTCCATTCCCAAGGCCACTACCTTAGGTTGTGCCTTCATTATTTCTTATTTAAAACCTGCACTGGCCTCTTCTCCTTTGTTTTCTGCCTCTGTTGTCTCCCTCCAGTCCTTCATCTATGATAGTGCCAGAAAAATGGTTCTAAAAGTTCAAACAGGATAATATCATTCCCTCACTTTTAGTCCTTCAGCAGCTTTCTATTACCTGTGAAGGAAAACGAAGTGCACAGTCTTTAACCCAGCATATTAGACCTATCTTGGTTTGCCTATCATCTGTGTACACATGCGTGTGCGTGCGCGTGCACACACACACACACACACACACACACACACACTCACTCATCCTTAAGCTTCAGACAGACTGCCTTCATCAACTTCCTAGAGCGAGCCATGCTATTTTAGCCTCTTTGCCTTGTGACTTGACATTTTCCCTACCATGCCTTTGCTTCTCCCCTCTCTTGTCCTGTCAACTCATGTATCATTAAAAACTCAGCTCAGTCATCCCTCCCCACTGAGAAAATTATTTTCTCCCTCTTTCTTAGTTGTGCCTTCCTCTATCACAGCACTTATACTTTTTTATAGGAATTTATTTTCTGTTTTCTCTTATTAAACTATGAGCTCCTTGAGAATAGGAATGATTTACATTCCTAATGCCTATCATTACCTGGAATGTAGATGCTCAGAATTGTTTGGCAAGAGGAGTAATATTGGCCACAGATACCATTTTAAGAAGACAATTATATCAGTGGAGCCAAAGATAAGATCATAAAGAAATATGACCATTCTGGTACCTCACGGAAATGTCAGCTCTTCAAGACGGCCCTTATCTGTCCCATTCATCACTATTTTCCAGTGTTGAGAATAGGGCTTGGCACATAAAAGATGCTCTGACCTTCAGCCTAAAACATACCCCACCTGTTAGTATGCTTTCATCATGGGGACTGACCAGATTTTTTTTTAACTTGCATTATGCTTAGTGACACTGTAATACCAACAATCCAACAATGGATGGTGAGCCAATGGGCTGTTTTTTATTCAACAAATATGTATTAACTGCCTACCATGTGCCAGGCATTGTTCCTGGCACTATTCTAAATATCGAAGATGCAGCAGTAAACAAAACAAAAATCCCTGCCTTTGTGGAGCTTACATTATAATAGAGGGTTGAGGGAAGGGGACAATATAAACTAAATAAATACAAAACGTGTATGTACATGATGTGATGATAACTACTAAGGAGAAAAATAAACCAGATAAGAGATAAAGAATGACAACTACAGGGTAGGGGAGAGAGGAGATGGGTCATGTCCTAAAGTTGTCAGGAAAGGCCCCTTTAGAGAGATGACATTCAAACTTAGACCTGAATAGAATGAAGAAGAAAGTGACAGGATCTCAGAGGGAAGCTGTCAGGTTAAAAAACAGTCATTGTTAAAGGTCTTGAGGTGATCTTGGCATTTTTAAGGAAAAGGACACTATGGCTAGAAGAATAAGGAGAGGGGAGGCAAAGAGATGAGGTGGCCAAGGACAGAGGGATCAGAAACAGTCAACACATTCAACTCTTTCAAGGAGTTTTGCAGTAAAGGGGAGCAGAAAAATAGACTGGAGAGAGATGTAGGGTGAGGTTTTGGTTTCTTTTGTTCATTAAGATGGAGAAAATCCAGCATGTCTGTGTGCTGATGGGACTGAGCCAGTAGAGAAGGGAAATTTTAGAATGCAAGAGAGAGGAAAGAATTACTGGAGCAATGAACTTGAGTAGGCAACAGGAGAGCAGTTGGCATTAGATCGGAGCACAGCCGGTTCACTTACAGTAAGTGGAAAGGCAAATATGTGGGCACAGATACAGTTAGGTAAATGGATGTGGCTGGCAATAAGAGCTTATGAAAGTTAAGTGCTGTTTTGATTGCTTTTATCTTCTGAGTGAAACAGGATGCAAGGCATCAGCACAAAGTACAGACGTGAAGGAGGCATTGGAGGTTTAAAGAGAAAGGATAATACATGAAATAGGGCATATGGATGATGTGTGATCACATAGCCACATGAGTCTTCACATGTTTATTTGGATATGGCTTTGCCCTGGACATACCCAGGCTTTTTGGCTGATCTGTTGGACCCCTAAAAGAGGCAGTAATACCAGAGTAACCATGTGAAAATTAGGTAGATGTTACCTGCGACTTGATGTGTTCTGACTTATTGCATTTGGGGCTTGTGGCCCTTTAACTGTTCTCAAGGTCTTAACGTTCTTTCTTCTTGTACCAGTTAAAAGGTGCTAAAATAATGCTCCAGCCTACAATTAAATTCTTCATCTTGAATATCATTCATATGTGCCCCGTGTGTGTTCTAAAGTCTTAAAGCAACTTAAAATCACAGCAGTGTTTAAAATGGTCGGTACTTTTTATTATGTATTCAGGGAGATGTGCTTAATAATTGCAAATTTAAAACTTTTTGTTGTTGTTAACAAAAGGCGCTCTATATACTTAGTCATGAAAAATAGACTTTGTTTAAAAAAAAATATGTATTGGGGTTGACTTGTACCACTTGGAAACAAGAAATAAGGTTAAACAACATCAGTGGAAAGACTGGAGGGCAATCTTTGGTAGCTGCATAAAACGGGGACCAAACCTGGGTTGTAATGAGAGGGAGGAACAGGTCTGAGCTGAACTTCTGGGTAGCAGCAGGGAGGGTTAGGGCTAGGCTCTGAGAAAGGATGGAAGTAAGGTTCATAAAGAGAGATCCTGCTTAAGGGTGATCAGCAAAACGAAGTTATGAGAGATGCTGAAGGAGAATGCACTCGTACCAAAGAAAAAATGTGATACCCTTAAATCATTCTAGTCTTTGGGTGGAGAGTGAGACCCTAATAACCTGCAATCATCTGTAGTCTCCAGTGGTTAATTAAGAATAGAGCCAGAACCAGACTAGGGATAAGAAAGTCTGATCAGCTTTCTATATGTATATGCAAATGATCATGATTGGTCTGCTAGTATTTCCTATAGCATGGCGTGAGTACTACTGCTACTTGCAATGATTTTAGTTGTTTGATTTACTTCACTTCAGTTACGTATTTTAATGTATATAGAAAAAAATATATATTTAGCACATAAAATTCATGATTTCAAAGATCGTATTGCTTAAGACAAGAGCAGAATAGGTAATAATTTTTTTACCAAAAGTGAGCCAATTTAAAGACACATTGAGTCTACAGCCAAGCCACCCTGAACAAGCCCGATCCTATCTGATCTCGGAAGCTAAGCAGGGTCGGGTCTGGTTAGAACTCGGATGGGAGACCACCTAAAAAGACGAGCTGCTGTGGACATAAAAAATAAAAAAATAAGGGATTGTAAGCTGACAAGGTCCTTGCAATCTGTGAGGTCAACCAAGGGTTGCCTCGCCTAAAAAAAATAAATAAGTAAAATAAATAAAGACACATTAAGTAAATACACAGTCATTGTTCAAATGACAAAAATTGCAAATGACTGAAATTTGAAATAACTCATCTAGAGCATGGGTTGAATGTTTATTTTAAGGAGAATATGATAGAAGCCTAGTAGATATTCTATTAATATAATTCTTTTTCTTTTCATAGCTGGGCTTTGCAGATCTAAACCTGGCAGAGTTTGCTGGATCAGGAAATACCACTCGCCGCTGTTTACTGGAAGGCTATGATACCAAAAATACAAGACAAGATAATTCCATTCTTAAAGTAAGCACGTTTCAAGATTTACATGTCAACAAATGAAATTCTGTCTTTAAATAAACATAGGTATATACTGTTAAAGACAAGATGAGAATCCATACTGAGATCATAAGCTGAGCACACCACTGAAATACTCATCACCTAGGGGAAAAAAAACTACCCAAATCACCAATGCAGTGAAAAGTAACAAGTGTTCACCTTCATGATCACGAGGTGTTTCTCTCTGGCTCTGTGCCCACCCGAGGAACAATGCACACAACCCCTACAGCATTAGGGCTCATTGGGAGGAGGGAGCATGATGAATGAATACCTTAAAATCTTTATAGCTCCCAGAAGGTCATTTCCAAAGCAGCTGCAGTGGCCACATAGAAGTCACTGAGTTCTCTTGTAATTAGTGAAGTGATAGATGGCACTCAGAGTGTCTGCCCTAAGTACCGTCAGGAGCCACATGTTCTGATGACCACAGACAGAATAGGCGCTTCAGAGAGTTGGTGGGAATATGAAATGCGACCAGTTGAAGAAATATTTATACAGCATTTTGCATCAATTAAAACTCAATATATCAACCTTTTGCTATATTTTATTTAGATTACCCCATGATGGAAAGTTATCTAGTGATAAGAAAGAAAAATAATTCTGAACAAAAACTGGATGGTCAGAGTTAGTGGAGCAAAGAATTACCCTATACCTACAGTTTCTAACTTTATTTTTAGTAAATATTTAGCTCTGAAGATGTGAAAATGCATGGAGTGCTTATTATAGTCAGTCCATTCCTTGCACAAATTTAGCAGCTGTAAAGAAAGGAGGAATGTAGTTGGGGAGGAGAGGAAGATGGTGAAAGAAGATAGGAAGGAAGTCAGAAAAAAAATAACACGATGTAAACTTCTGTGCACATCATGTTGACCTGGTTTTATGGTGATCTCTATACACAAAGCATTTGCATATACCTCTGTGAAATAGACAGGGTTGGGCATAGATTGTCTTTATTTTATAGATGAAGAAGCTGAGACTCAGAGGTTAAGTGTCTCACTAAAGTAGTGAGTGGCCGAGCTGAGACCAGAATGCATGTCTTCTGCTGCCTGGTCAGTGGTCTTTTCATGTTCTCATGCTGTCTAAGCATCAGGCTCAGAAGAAACAGTTCATTCTTAGACTGATCCTGAACAAGCCACTAAATTCAGTTTCTTTATATTTCTTATATAAATATATAGATAATCTTTCTCTGAATTATGGTGTTTTTATTGGAAATTGAAATTACTTTTACATTTTAGACCCCCACATTCCTTCCGGCCAGCTCGTGCTGTAGTCTCCTTCTGGCTCCCCACTCATCTTTTCACACCATTTCTCCTACTTGGTCCTATAAAAACCATACTTAACAGAGTAGGTCACACACCATTCAGCAGTCACTCTCTCCCTTCTGATCTTTGTCTTCTAGCCACTTAATTACCTTCTCTCGCCTACTCATTGATGACTTAGCTCCTAGCTCACGGTTTTTCTCTTCATCCCATCTGTCATTGTTTTTGGTGGCTTTACCATCTGCGTGAGTGATATATATTTCTGAACTGTCTTCTCTATATTTTCTCTTCTTTTAGCTAATCTTATATGTGCCTAAGGCCTCTCAGTTCCTTAAGCTACGTATCTCCAGCCACTTTTTCCTTTTCTTCGTCTCAATTCCTACTCCTGTGGTCACACTCTCGACTTTCTTACCACTAGAAACTTTACCATCTCCAAAATCTCAATTTAAGGTATTTCTCCCTCCTATTACTGTTTATTACATTTCCACGTTTCTTACGTTGATCTACTACTCACTTAGCTATCCTTAACCTTACCACTTTCTCTGCTTGCTTTTACTTTCCTCTTTATCCAACTTAGATTCCATGGTCCATGATCGTCATAACCTTAAAAATACTCCTTTTCCTCTGTCTCCCTCCATTGCTGTTCCTGAGTAATCCCCAACCCTAATCAGACTCGAGTATCCTCCCCAGGTCTGCATCCTAGCTGTCGAACATTGGTGCCGAAGCTCGCACGAGCAGGTCTAGCTGGCATTACTGCAGCCTGGCCCACTGCCATCAAACAGTCATACTCTACTTCCTCTGTAAGTTTCCTTTCCCAGTTTCCTAGCTATTCTGTTTCATACGTTCTTTTTCCTCATGTCTCCACCTACCAGTCTTGCTCTCAGCTAATGGTCTTGCTTTATCCTTTATTAAGAAACTAGAAGCCATTAAATTCTAATTCCCTCATTTTCGCATCACAGAATTTACAGGTCTTCCTGTCTCTCCAGCCCTATTATCCTTTTTGCCTCCAGTTGCAACAAATGAACTGCCCCTCTTCCTGTCAGAAGTCAGTCCTTCCTCTTAGGTTCTAGAATCCAAAGCTTGTCTATCAAGAGTTTTGTCCCTTGGATGATCCCTTCTCCTAATCATCTCCTTGTAATGAACCATCTTCATTAGCTCTGGCAATTTCTCGTCTCCTCCAGCCACTGTCCCACTTCTCTGTTCTACTTCCCTGCACAATTCTTTAAGAGTTGTATGTGCTTTCTCCATCTCCTTCCAGAAACATTCAAGATATTCAAGAGCGCTGTTCCAATGGAGTTGGAAATCAGATTATAGAGTTCTGTGAAAGAAGAGGCCTTGAGAAAACCAGCACAGCAGGGATAGGTCTAGCGTTTGATAAATTTAGCACTTAAAGAGAAAGAGAATAGTAGTGGAGGCACCGGAATGAAGAGATAAGAATGGAATGAGGAGGTAGAAGAATACATGTCAGCCATTAGTGGAAAATAGGCAGAATTCTTCATTAAGATTATATGAGTTTTAGTATTATGTAGTCCTAGGTTCAGATTTTAGCTCTGTTCTTTACTAGCTAGTTGATCTTGGAAATGTCACTTAATCTCCTGAGCTTAAAATGAAAGTATCAATCTCTTATAGGAGTTTTGGAGAGTAAATAAAATAATCCATATAAAACACTTAGCTTATGCCTGGCACATAATAAGTTCTCACTTCGTGACAGTTGCTTATATTGTTACTGCCGTTATCATCCCTGTTCCCAGAAGAACATAATTGGGTCCTCTGGCTGATTCTTAAAAGACACTAAGCAACTGGTGAACAGCAGTATTTCAGAAAATATTAGCAAAGCTTGAAATTCTGATTTAAAGGTGGAGCAAAGGTGAGAAGCATTCGACTCTACAGGCCATCAGCAGGCACCCCTTAAAGAGACAGCATGGCGAGTTGGAGGGCAACCTCCTAAACCCTTAGCACCACTGGGAGGAGAGCCATAAACTCCACCAGCACAGCGCACCCCCCCAGGACTGCTGCTGCCGAAGCTCGCACTCTGTTTCCATCTTCTCCACTCATTCTTGCAGTTGCAGAATTTTGGATGTTAATGATGATTTTTAATCTGGCTGTGTAATGCAGCAATTTAATATTGGATAGAATCCAATTTAGCAGTCATTTAATTTAATGCTTTCTAAATAGGAAGTACTGGACTAGGTGCTCTGAAGGATGTGTGGATTAGTAGATCGTGGCTTCTCCTCTCGAGAGAGCTTTCATAATCATGAAATTTTTTTTCTTACATTTAGGTTTTGATCAGTATGCAGCTGATGTCTGGTGACCCATGTTTTAAAACGTAAGTTGCTGCTCAATGAGAGTTATTTATCCGAAAGTGTAATAGTGGTTTCTTTGTTTAAATTTTCACAGTCATATTTTGTAGTGTTTATGGGCTATTACCGTGAGGGAGCAGCTCTTCTGCTGGGCGACCGGCCCTTACAGAAGTTACCACCTGCTGCCAAGCGGGCACTCCACGCCCTAAGTTATAAGCTATCGGTCTTTTATCATCTTTGGGTTTTGGGTGAAATTATACAAATTAAAATTTTTAATTTTCCTTAATAAATACCTATTAAGTGCACAAAATATTGTGTACTAGGCCCTATTCTAGACACTACAGAAACAGCAGGGGAAAAAAACAGATACGGTCCCTGACATCTTGGAGCTTATATTTGAAAACAAACAACAAAAACGAACAAGTAAATATATAATATAAAGATGGCAATAAGTGCTTTGGAGAAAAATGAAGCAAGTCCGGAGGGCCGTGGCGGGAGAAGTGTTGCTCTTTTATGTGGAGTGCTCGGGGGAGTCCTCCCTAGTGAGGATGGTGTTGGAGGAGAGAGCTGAAGGAGGTGGGAAGCAGGCCACACCGATATTTGGGGAAAGAGCATTTGAGGTAGAGGTAACAAGTTAGCTCCCCCGGTACCCTGGGGGATGGGTGTTTGGGCACATTCATGTAACTGCCAGGAAACCAGTATGAGTGGAACAGAGTGAATGAGGGGGGAGGGTCATAGAGATGAGACCAGCTGATAGTTTTGTAGGCCATTATAATAATAGTCTCATAGGCCACTTATAATCTGAGTGAGATAAAAAAGGTACTGGAGGGTTTAGAGCAAAGGAGTAAAATCTGACTTAACGGCTGCTATGTAGGGAACAGATAATTTGTGGGAGCAACAAAGTGGGCAAGAGCAGAAATGGTAGATGAGTTAGGAAGCTATTTTAGGAATCCAAGATTTTGGGCCAGAGAAACTACAAGAATGGTTTTTCCATGTATCAAAATGAGAGAGCCTACAAGAGGAACAGGTTGGGAGCTTGGGTGTTGGACATGTTAAGTTTAAGATCTCTGTGTAACATCCATATCACGTAGGCACTTAGATTTGTCACTACAGGGTTCAGGAGATACAGATTTGAAAATCATGACATCATCAGTACACAGATACTATTTAAAGCCATGAGATTTGATTAAGTGACCTAGAGAGCGTAAATATAAATTTTCTTAAAAGACCACAAACTGAGGTATGAGACACTCCAGCATGTTAGAGGCCGAGCAACCAGTGAAGTAGGAGGAAGGGACCAAAGGAGATCACCCCTGAAAACCAAGTGAAGAACAGGTTTCAAAAAGGAGGGAGTAATGGACTGCGTCACACACTAGGGAAATAGGTCACAGGAAGTGGGAACTGAGGAGTGACCTTGGGGTTTTGCAGTGTAGACATCGTCGGTGACTTTGACAAACGCTTTGGTGGGATGCTCTTAGACCACAGCCTCATTTGAGTAGGTTAAGGAGGGTTTCGGAGGAGAAAAATTAGAGACAGTGAGTATGGCGGTCCCCACCTTACCCACAGTTCTCCTTCCGCGGTTTTAGTTATCTGCCGTCAACCGTGGTCCAAAAATAGTAAATGGAAAATTCCAGGAACAAACAATTGATAAGTTTTAAATTGTTCAGCAATCTGAGTAGCGTGATGGAATCTCGCTCCATCCCTCTCTGTCCCTCCTCGGATATGAATCCAGCTTTGTCCAGCATATCCACGCTGCATACACTACCCACCCATTAGGCACTTAGTAGCCATCTTGGTTATCAGGTCCACTGTCATGGTGTCACAGTGCTTGATTCAAGTAACTGATTTTATTGTTATAATCGTTCTATTTTTATTAGTTATTGTTGTTAATCTCTTACTGTACCTAATCTAAATTAAACTATCATAGATATGTATATATTGGAAAAGACATAGTATATACAGGCTCCAATACTATCCACTGTGTTTCAGGCCTCCACTAGGGGTGTTGGAATGTGTCCTCTGCAGACCAGAGGGGGCTGCCATATTCGTAGATGAACAGTCTAACAGGCAGGGGAAATGTGGTGCAGAAAAAGGATGATGCTAGAACAATGTCCTTGGATTGTTGAGAGGGAAAAAGGCAGAGACTATGGCTACAGATGCAGATATATGAGAAGTGGAAGCATATATAAGTTATTTTAAAATTGTTCCTGGTTTCTTAGTGAAATAGGAAACAAGGTGATCACTGAAGAGTGAAGATAGGAAAGATGGAGGTGGTGGTTTGAGGAGGGAGGAAAAGATGTGTGAAAGCCTGCTCCGAGAGTGAACTGAATGGAAGAAAGCAGCAGGATGGCCTGTCAGCAATCGTGAAGACGATAATTAAACGTGGAAGTTAATTAGATACTATCTAAATATCTGAGAAAGATATATTTAGAAAAGTAAACATTTCTTCCCTATGCATCAACTTCTGTAATAGCTGTAATAGCAACATCTATATAGTCTCTACTTATGTTCTGTTTTGTCAAGATGAAAATATGTATTTTAGTATAAATCAACCATTAATTAAAACTATGCATTTTCTTCTAATTTAGCCTTCCTATACTGTCTTCACTCAGACCATAATTTCCTGGTACCTTTATTTCCTGCTTTCTTGGGACTAAATAATTTTTGCTATGCTATTTTTGATTTCTTAGGTGACACTTTATTTTTCTAATGGAATCAGTTTAGGGTGAAATGAGAAAAAGAGCAGCAAAACTTAATAGAAGAAAATGAATTTATCATTTCTTCCCATGAACTTTTTATGCGTTGTCCCTTACTGACCCTTGCTCTGCCATTTTATCTCTCTACTTCTGAAATCCATATACTGAAAAGCTCAAAAATAGATCACTTTATGTTCTACGTTATCTCCACAAATACAATTCTGACAATCCAGAGTTTCTATTTATAGAGAAAAACTTTTATAACTTACTAGAATCAATAGTCCTTCCCTCATCCCAAGATACATACAGGTTTTTCTCAGGAGAATCAAACCCCCAATATTTTTCTCTTTTCTTTGACTATCTGAAATTATGCAACTGTCTGTGGAAAGAGGCAGCTCTGACACATCCACACACTTGTACATACTGAGTATGGTCGAATAGGAAAATATTTGAACTACTGATGTAAAAATTATTTTTATCAAGTTATATTTCAATATATATCAAATATGTAAAATCACAGTACTTTTAGAGCTGAAGAGAATATTGGAAGTTGTCTAGTTTGGTGATTTTTTTTTTCCAGAATATTTAGCCACAAAATTTTTTTCTCACATGTATTATGAATCCCAGTATATAACATTTTTCTCTTGGGAGGCAAAAAGGTATAGTACTTATTACCTCTGAAAGTCCTTGAGGGAGCTTCACGAAGCCAGTTCAAAAAGCGTCGGTATAATCCAAGTTCTCATTTTACAGATGAGGAAACTAAGGCACAGAGCAATCAAGCGACTCAACTGTGTATTTGTCTGTAAGACATATTTAAATAACTGCTAGAGAGGTTCATTCTATTTGCTTTGTCTTTAAATTTTTCACAATACAAAGTTTTTAAAAATTTACTAGAGAAACTAATAAGAGTGAAGCCAATTCTTAGCATTCTCAGGTTAAATTCCAGTTTTGATATTTTATGAACAGAATATCTGTGACATAGATTGTATGGTTTCGGTTTTCTGAAACAAATTTTGTACTCTGAGGCCAGTATTTATGAAGAAGGCAGCTGGTAAGTCAGCCTCTTACCACCTGCCCTAAACTCCATTCTGTAGTTCTTTACTACTCATCAAATATCCACCAACTCTTGTAAAAGAGTGAAACTAACCCCAAGAAGAAAGGCAACCACTAGTGCTGATGAAGAAAAAGGGCATTTTGAGAGAAAGATTACATACCTTGCTGGCATTTGATTATTTGGTGATAAAGCAGACGTAGGGATGTTGTGACTCCCTTGCTAGCTAGGGCTCTGCTACATTCATATTCCTGCAGGAAGGACGTTGCCACCTGTCAACATGATTTAACGAATATTACTGTCTCCCAGTTTGAATCTCAGAACAACTCTGTGAAGTATCATCCATATTTTTAAGTAAGAACATTGAGACTCAGAGGTTAAAGAACTAATTTGTCCTGGGTACCAGGATTTACTCATTCATTCAGTACTCGTGCCTTGATTGCCTATCATGTGCTAACATTTACCAAAATGAATAAGACCAGCTGCTGCTCTGAAGGATTCACAGTTTACGTGGGAAACGGACACCCAACTTTCCCTTGAAAGCCAGGAAAGTCTTCACTGAGGGGGTGACACTGAGCTAAGTTTTAAAGGATGAATAGGCAATTACTAAGCAGAGGAGACATTCCAGAAAGAGAAAACAGCCTGCACAAATGTATGCCGCCGTTGTTGTGGGGCACAGTATATTTACAGTCCACCACATAGGTAGAATTGTCATTTGAGGGGGTCATTTTTCATATACTCTTAACATTTCCGTGAAATTAAAGTAAAATAATCCATCTCTTTTCTGTAACTGAGCTATATTAAACCATTTCTGATAAGGGATATAAAAACATTTTCAGAACAAAAGGGGCAGTAGAATAAAAGCTGGCATATGATAGACACTTAGTGATTATTTATTCAACACAACTGAGTTGTCTAGGGAGACGTAGGAGAGCTGCCAAGGCCCAGCTAAGATTTTAGATTCTAAATTCGCCTTAAAAACAGTCTCCATGGTTGATGAACTTTCTCCATAATGCTTAGTTGCCCAGTATTTGAGCAGTTAGCGCAGATGGCCAAAATTATCAAGGTTTGTGGTTCTTCAGGTTTTTGAGACTGCGGAACAAGGGCTGCCAACCTGAAAGTATTGCTAACGTGTTGTGCCCGTGGAGTCAGGCTGGACAGGAAAGAGTGGAGCCAGAGGGAGACTGGCAGGGAGAAGAGGGGAGGCCTCAGGCCGGGAGCTCTGAAGGGTCAGAGAATGGGCCTAGGGTGGCAGGATGGGGATGCTGTACTCAGGCATCTGTCAAAGGAAAACCAAAGGGACTGGCAGTGAAAGATGAGTTCAGACAGGCGGGCACGAGCCACCACCAGGGATCGACTGTGACCGTAGACTCCATTCTTTATAAGTGTATTTCTTTTACATATTAGTTTTTCTTATAGAAATTAAATGCAGGGCTTTTTTTTTTTTTTCCACCACGCTGTTTTACATTATAGCAGGTCCTCAAATAACATTGTTTTATTATAACATTGGTAGCAATTTAATTCTTATTTACATCAGTTAGCCTATGGTAAAACTGATTTTGTTTGTACCATGTTTCATTTAAAGTTAGGCAGACTAGCTAAGAGACTCTTGTTAGTCATACAGGAAAAGGTACAAAGACCAAACTAATTAGTGGAGGTGGAGAAAAGATGATGACTAGGAAAAATATTAGAGAATCTGAAATTTAGAGTTGATTGGATATGGAGAAATATTAATAAGAAGGAGACAGGCAATATCTAGGGTTCTACTTTTGGTGATTTCATGGATCGTGATGGCATTCACAAAGGTAAAGAATGCAAGAAGAAAACATTTGGGGAAAGAAGATAAGTTTAGTTGAGGATATACTGACTTTGATTTACTTACAGGACAAATACTTGAAAATTTCTCAATAGGACATTGAATTTTAAAAATTAGGAGATCCTGGGACATGAATAATCGATAAATAAAATAAGTTTAATGGCAGTCTTAAATGTCCATCCTCAAGCTCCATGATTTCTTCAACCACCTTCGTATTTTATTTCAGATCACCAAGACACAGTCTCTAGGAAAATGTAGTTTTCCCCTGGAAGATCAACCTCAAAAGGTTAGGGTTGTTTTATTTAAAAAAAAAAATTCCTGCTAGAACTCAAAACTC
>NW_011888787.1:9135200-9154127 GCF_000151845.1 Pteropus vampyrus | reverse complement strand
TTGTTGTGGGGCACAGTATATTTACAGTCCACCACATAGGTAGAATTGTCATTTGAGGGGGTCATTTTTCATATACTCTTAACATTTCCGTGAAATTAAAGTAAAATAATCCATCTCTTTTCTGTAACTGAGCTATATTAAACCATTTCTGATAAGGGATATAAAAACATTTTCAGAACAAAAGGGGCAGTAGAATAAAAGCTGGCATATGATAGACACTTAGTGATTATTTATTCAACACAACTGAGTTGTCTAGGGAGACGTAGGAGAGCTGCCAAGGCCCAGCTAAGATTTTAGATTCTAAATTCGCCTTAAAAACAGTCTCCATGGTTGATGAACTTTCTCCATAATGCTTAGTTGCCCAGTATTTGAGCAGTTAGCGCAGATGGCCAAAATTATCAAGGTTTGTGGTTCTTCAGGTTTTTGAGACTGCGGAACAAGGGCTGCCAACCTGAAAGTATTGCTAACGTGTTGTGCCCGTGGAGTCAGGCTGGACAGGAAAGAGTGGAGCCAGAGGGAGACTGGCAGGGAGAAGAGGGGAGGCCTCAGGCCGGGAGCTCTGAAGGGTCAGAGAATGGGCCTAGGGTGGCAGGATGGGGATGCTGTACTCAGGCATCTGTCAAAGGAAAACCAAAGGGACTGGCAGTGAAAGATGAGTTCAGACAGGCGGGCACGAGCCACCACCAGGGATCGACTGTGACCGTAGACTCCATTCTTTATAAGTGTATTTCTTTTACATATTAGTTTTTCTTATAGAAATTAAATGCAGGGCTTTTTTTTTTTTTTCCACCACGCTGTTTTACATTATAGCAGGTCCTCAAATAACATTGTTTTATTATAACATTGGTAGCAATTTAATTCTTATTTACATCAGTTAGCCTATGGTAAAACTGATTTTGTTTGTACCATGTTTCATTTAAAGTTAGGCAGACTAGCTAAGAGACTCTTGTTAGTCATACAGGAAAAGGTACAAAGACCAAACTAATTAGTGGAGGTGGAGAAAAGATGATGACTAGGAAAAATATTAGAGAATCTGAAATTTAGAGTTGATTGGATATGGAGAAATATTAATAAGAAGGAGACAGGCAATATCTAGGGTTCTACTTTTGGTGATTTCATGGATCGTGATGGCATTCACAAAGGTAAAGAATGCAAGAAGAAAACATTTGGGGAAAGAAGATAAGTTTAGTTGAGGATATACTGACTTTGATTTACTTACAGGACAAATACTTGAAAATTTCTCAATAGGACATTGAATTTTAAAAATTAGGAGATCCTGGGACATGAATAATCGATAAATAAAATAAGTTTAATGGCAGTCTTAAATGTCCATCCTCAAGCTCCATGATTTCTTCAACCACCTTCGTATTTTATTTCAGATCACCAAGACACAGTCTCTAGGAAAATGTAGTTTTCCCCTGGAAGATCAACCTCAAAAGGTTAGGGTTGTTTTATTTAAAAAAAAAAATTCCTGCTAGAACTCAAAACTCGCCCGTCCCTTTTTTCACAGCTTCTCTGTGGAGATAGGAGCCTTGAATTAGCCAATGAAAATATATCCATCACCTTCTTCCAGAGAATCCAGGCCAAAAAGCAAATCTAAACAACTGGGGCTCTTTGTCAGCTCTCCTGGGGGCAGGTGGACTGTTTACAGAGAAGAAGGTAGACAAGAAAACCACGGATGCTATTTAGTGGAGCCAACAAGAACGCTTAAACACTGAGGCAGGAGGCAGGAGGTACGAGATGTCCGCTCCAGCGTCAGATACAGAAGGGCTTGGAGCCACTTCCTCCACCCCACAGGTGGCTCCCTGCCTGGTCTGAGTTGTCGACAGTGGAAGCACCTGCCACTGACAGTGCCGGGAACACACCGGCAGAGTCCCGCTCTCTTTTTCCAGACTCCTTTTCTGGTCTCACATTTTTTGTTGTATAAAAAACCTTCCCCGTTCATGAATTTTATTCAAGTTTTCAGGATACTAATACATTATTTGTTGATTTTTATTACTTTCATCGTCAAAGAGGTAACATTACAGGCACCTTACTAAGGCTGCGTACTGACTATACAACCTATCTCTAACAGTATCTCAAACTTTCAGATTTACCCATAAACCAAGTTGTGATCCTTAGAAATGTTTATTTACAGGCCTCCTTCTACATCAATGTCTATACCAATTGCTGGCGAATCTGAATCTCTGGAAGAAGATAGAAAAGGTGGAGAGACTCTCAAAATCCATCTTGGAATAGCAGGTACAGATGTGTAGTTTACTGGTTTTTTAATTTGTGAGAAACAGTGCTATTTGATGTCCTAAAAGAGTCCCATAGTTTCCTTCCAGATGCAAAATTCTAAAAATAAATAAATAAATCCTGTGGGTATATGACACTATAGTGGGCCAATGAGTATCAGCAGAGTTTTAATTATGCGGTTTTTGGTTAAGTCGACGTTTCATTTTGTCTAAGTGTTACGCTCCGACTGTTTAAAAGCTAAATGTTGCAGTGACACACACCCCCACCACCGTGTGCTTCTACTCCCCACAGATAGAACAGGGTACTGCAAAATTAGGATCAGTGAATCCTTCGCGTACTTTACCTTTTCCAATTAGCTGGTTCTCTTCAGTATTTAAATATTCTGAATTCTTTCTCTTATTGAAAGAAAAAAAAACACAGAAACTCCCTAGTTAGCCCCACACCCTTCTCTGTCTACTGCTCTTCCACTGGCTCTTGCTCTCCTTCCCCCTCCCTCTTCCTCACACTCTTCATAGCCAGACTTCCAGAAGAGTGCACTGCCCGTTATTCCTAAACATATGTGCAGTCTGGCTTCATCTTCTTTCACCTTCCTCTTAAATAATGATGTTCCACAGGGTTTAGTCCCCTTTGCTCAGCCTCCCTGGTCAGTGTCATCTGTGCCCCTGGACGTCACTGTCACGTAAATGTGAATGCGATCCTGTCCCTGTGAGTTCAGTGCTTTCAGTTACACATCTGTGTTGCCTGCACACCTGCCTCCTGAACTCCAGGTACATGCTTCCAGATGCTGTTCAGAAAGGTCCACTGCACGCCTCACGTCACACTGAAATCCGGCCACTTGGCTTTCTCCTCAGCTGGTCCTTCATGACCAGGTCTTATTTGTCTCTGCGCCTCCAGCATAACACCAGGGACACAATAGAAGTTTAATGAACAGCGAAGGGCTGTCCTCAGGTGTCTCATTCCACATACCCATCACGAGGCTTCCTAACTCTTCCTCCTGTGTTTTCTAGCTCAGTGCTCCTGACATACACTGCTGCTTAGTAATTGAGTCCTGTCATTGTGCCTGCTAAACATCTCTCACTCTCACCTGGATTATTGTGAAAACCTTCATTCCTTCACTTCATTTATCCCGCTGCCAAGGCGATCTTCCCAAAATGTAGATCTGGTCATGTCACACACTTGCTTAAAGCCATGGAATTCTTTCCTTCTTTCAACTCATAGACGGTCCTTCATTAGCACCCGCTCATCTCTTCCCTTCGGTCACCTACAGCACTATATCCTATATGCCAACTTTACCAAACAATTTGCTTTTCTACAAATAAGCATGCTGTTCCCGACGCCTTTCCCCACCTTACCAGGCTGAGGAATTCCCAGACATCGTTACAGACCTGGAGTTTACCTCCTCTGTGAGGTCTTTCCTCCGTTAGCACTAGTCCTCTGAAGCTCCTACTAGCTTCTTTTTGGTGTTTGTACATATTTTAAAACTTGCCGCACTGGATTATAACTGCTTCTACTTCTAAATTCTGAGCATATATTTTGTGAGAATTTATAAGAATATACCTGACTAATTTTTATTAGAAATACCGGACAACAAAAACTGCAATAGTTTTATTTAAGGTAGAGTGCTGTTAAATCTTATGAAAAACACTATAGTTCTTCAGTAAACTAAGTATTTAAATTTTTTTATTTCCTTGCAATACATTTGTGTACATTGTACTGATTTAAATGGATCTCTTTCATCTACGGCCACCCTGAACATAGCCGATCTCATCTGATCTCAGAAGCTAGGCAGGATCGGGCCTGGTTAGTACTTGGATGGGAGGCCACGTAGGAATACCAGGTGCTGTAGGTTTAAAACTAATAATAAATAAATTGATCTCTTTCACTTTGTAACTTATTTTTCTTGATAATGAATTTGGCAGTTTAGAAAATATGCAGGTTGTATACAAATTGGTCATTGACTTGTTGGCCATAATATTAACAATATGTTATGCCACATCACAGATCTTTCAGCAAAGAGTGCCTCTGTTCCAGATGAACTTGGTGCCTGTGGACATTCTAGAACATCAAGCTATGCAAGCCAGCAGTCAAAAGTATCAGGTAAAGTCTAAAAGTGAACTTGAATTCCTCAGGCATTTATTGCCTTACAGGGACTTGAATTTGCTAAGGTGTGGGAGAATGTTTGATTGCAGCATGTTTGATATTAGTATTATATCCAAAGTGATTTTCTCTGACAGGGTATAGTACCTGCCACTCCCGGTCATCTAGTTTCTCTGAGCTCTGCCATAGGAGAAATACCTCAGTAGGAAGTACATCAACAGGAATTGAAAGTATTCTAGAGCCATGTGATGAAACTGAGCAAAAAGTATCCGAACCAAATCTTGATACGGCTGATAAAGAAGACACAGTTTCAGAAACACTCAACAGGTATCCTCTTGGTCTCCATTTAAATGGGGAAGGGAAAAAAACTTTGTTTTTATAGCATAATAAAAAGGAAAAATATTTTAATTATTTTCAAAGATGCCCAGTGAAACAAGATTCTGTAGAATCTCAGCTGAAGCGAGTTGATGACACCAGAGTGGATGCAGATGATATTGTGGAGAAAATATTACAAAGTCAAGACTTCAGCCTGGATTCCAGTGCAGAAGGTGTGTGGCTAACCATTAAGCATATACAGGTTTATATGTAATCCAGGTTCGTATAACCGAGGGGTCAGCAGCAAAGAGGCAGTACCTCATGATACTGACACTTGCACGTTTGTAAAATAAATTTCATGCCCATAAAAATCTGAAGATAACTTCGCAGCTTGTTTATTTCTAAGAATGGATTCTAATTTGGAAAAGAATTAACTTTAAAAAGATCACTTTTAAACAAAGCTTTTATTGTATTCTTTAATTTTGTGTCAGTGTCTACCCTGTTTATATACCTTACAATAGTATCTACATCTGCTTTGTCCTAACTAGCCATTAGTATTTCAAGTCACTATTGTAATTTGGAAGATTGGGTGATGATCTTGAAATAATAGTGAATAACAGAATCTTTCGTTCCCTTAGCATTTTCACTGAAACTGAACATTTTAAATACCACCAATTTGAAAGGTATAATTATTCATACTGGTGTGAATAGAGAGCAGTTAACAATAGACTTGGTTTCATTATATAACTGGTTGTAAAGAGAAATAATTAAACTGTACTGGTGGAAATTTGTAGGAAGAGCTGTCTTCTTTACTCAGTTTTAAGAAAAATAGCTTTAGTAAAGTTGATGAGAAATAACTATTGGATATCTTTTAAATTGCCTATTTAAAACATGTATGTAGTTTTTGAAGTTTTATTTATTTAATGAAACTAAAATGTAAAATGTGAATTTATTATAATGTGGGTATTATTTGGCAATAATCTAATAATTGTACCTACAACAAATATTTTAAACGTGCATTACAGAAGAAGGACTGCGGTTATTTGTGGGTCCTGGGGGAAGTACAACCTTTGGGAGTCATCATCTTCCAAATAGGTATGTGATCCAAATAGTATCTTATTAAGATAAAGAATAGACTGACTTTTTCTTTTAAATGCTCCGGAATGGAAGATGAAAGTTAGAAAGTTTGTATTAGACTGAGGCTAGAAAACACAAATCTTAGTAGTTCCGTGGAAGAATTGTAGCTCTTCATGTAGCTCTTAGTTTTCCTTATTCTGAGTATGTTTGAAATTATATTTTATGTTTATTTGTTGATTTTCTTAAATGTATTTTTAGAATGTATTACTAGAGGACCAGCAGAACATTGGGCAGGATGCACTATTTTAGAAAAGAGTTCTTAGTCTGATATTTTGGAAAGAGCAAGGTAAGTTACATTTCACCAGTGGTCTTGTCTGTTGTGAACAACTGAGCAGCGTGCACTGGTATTAACCTTCCTCGTGCTCTCCTTTTCTCCACCCACCAGAGTCTAACATACATAGTAAGAAGCTTTCGGAAAACCAAACATCACTTAGGTAGTTATTCAGATACAGATGAAGAAAAAGCACCTGCCATACTTACCATTCTGATTACCACCCAGTACTGCAGCAATGACCGTGAGCACCTTAGGAATTCTGGCCAGTCCACTGCTTCCCCACAGCCTGATCCCTTTCCTCCTGTCCTCCTATCCTCCTGTCCTCCTGTGTGTCCCTGGTACTCAGTACTTTCGTGTAATATTTATGTAGAGTTCCAGCACAACTACAGAGTAAGTCAGAGTTTTAGCAGGAGGGAGCCCCTTTTGGTCCAAGACAGTTATTTTATTTTATTTTATTTTCTCTAATGTGCAAAACCTGAAAGAATTTTTAATTCTTTTCTTCTGCCAATACTCATTTTGTTGAGTACCTCCTATGTGTTCAGTACATTGCAGGGCCCAAAGGATGCAAAGGATACAGCAAACGCTCACATCAACAACTAACTACAATGAGAAGTGATGGGTAGGTAAGAGAGGTTAGGTAATAGAAAGAGGCTATAAGGGAATAGTTTATTTGGAAAAAGTTTTATAGAGGACATAACACAATTTAAACCTTTCATAACTTTCATTGACTGATCTACTCATGAAATTCATTAACTATTTATTGGGCCAATTTGTTGGTAAGGATGGTAAGAGGAAAGACCCAGCTCTTGCCCTCTGCTAGCTTATGGTCCAGCACATGAGGCTGGCAAACTACATTCCAAGAGTCCAGTGGGTCCACTGCCTGTGTGAGCAAATAAAGTTTAATTGAAGTACAAGTGCACCTGTTTATGTATTGTCCATGGCTGCTCTGTGCTGCAGTAGCAGAGTTGAGTAGTACGACAGAGACCATACGGCC
This sequence comes from Pteropus vampyrus, assembly GCF_000151845.1. NCBI lineage: Eukaryota > Metazoa > Chordata > Mammalia > Chiroptera > Pteropodidae > Pteropus > Pteropus vampyrus. Next base: position 9,147,072 of record NW_011888787.1, on the reverse strand, counting down.
CTCCAAGCCTCAGATGTTTATTACCGGACCCTTTCTTTCCAGGATGTGAGACACAGAAATAAACTAAAGTTTATAATAGTATTATAAGTACTGTAATATAGAGAAGTAAAGGAAACTCTGAGAACAGAGATGGGACCTCACTCAGACAGAAAACTTCCTGGAAGAGTTGACACCTGAAGAGAGACTTTGGATGAATAAAAGATCAGGTGGTTCATTACTGGCTAGTTATGAGGAAGACAAATTTTTCTGGTAGTAGCAATAAGCGGGAATTTATGGGCACAGTAATTATATAATAATATATAATAATTATAAATAACACTTATTGAGTATTTATTAGTTATATGTCAGGCACCATATATATGTTTCATTCAGTTCTTACATTATCTCTTTTACTACAACATACTATTATTAATTTTTAAAAAGAAGAAACAAAAATACAAAGAGATTAAGGTAATTTAACCAAGGCCTTTAAACTAGTAAGTAGAAAACCAAGATTCAAATTCATTGCTCTTTGAGTCCAAAGCCAATTTATTATACTTAACCATTATACCTTACTGGCTCATGACTAATAAAACCTACTTAGACAATTGTCAATAAACAGGTCTTTCTAAGGAGAAGGGCATGTGAAATGAATTGTGGGACATGAGGTTGGCAAGTATCTTGAAGCCAAGTTGTAAATGGCCTCTGTCGCCGTAACGAAATGTTTACCCTTATCCTTTGTACATTGAGGAACCATTGGTCATTCTTTGGCAGGGATGTGACTTATCAGATTGGCATTTAAGAAAAGTAATTGGCCGTAATTTGGAGGGTAAATTGGAATTAGGAGCAACAAGTAGCAGGGAACGGTTAGAAAAAGTAATATTTATGAGGATAGTTACATATATGGTAGACAGAACGTGTTTTTGAATTAAGAGACTTGGGTTCACATCCTAGCAGACCACTTTTGGTGCAAATTATTTAACTTCTATTGAACTTACCTCTGTTGGAAAATGTGATCATTTTGTCTTAAAGGATACGTGACATGATATACTCAGTAAATCTTAGCTATCATTAATGTAGGTAGAGGAACAGCAAAAGATACAGTTCCAACCAAAAGGAACCAAAATAGTAAATGCTCAAAAGCGTAGGCTCTCAGGAGACTGCTCAGGGTCAAGTCAGAGCTCTTCCCTTGTTGACTTTACTGATGGTATTAATCTCTGTACACCTTATTTTCCTCACCTGTGAAATGGGAGTGATAAGTAACCTAACTCAGGATTTTTGTGAAGATTAAGTTAGATAATTTATGTAAAGTATTTAACACGGTGCCTGGCACACAGAAAGCTCTCAATATATGCTAACTATCTGTGTTGTTATTCAGAGGAAAGATAATTTCTAGTTAACAGAAATCTAGAACCTAAGATAAAAAGGCATTTATGTCAGTTAAGAATTCTGGCTCCCACGCCCTTCCTAAATGGATGTGAGAATAAACACCCAATACGTGAAAGCCTAAAATGATTAATAGGGGTCGAAGTAGGTGATTAACGTTACATGCCACCAAAAGATGGAGGAATGTCAGAGGCAGTGTGTCATAGTGAAAAGAGAATGGGCCATGGAGTCAGACATGGGTTTGCTTCCAGGCTTAGCCATAGTGACGCAGCTTAGCCGTGACCTCTCGCTTGCTACCAAAAAGACAACTGCATCACTGGGATTGACAACACAGGCTCTGGAGTGGGCAGCCTGGGTGTAGTCCCAGGCTTCACAACTTTCAGCTATGTGTCTTTGGTTAAGTTACTTCTCTCTGCCTCAGTTTCCTCACCTGTAAAATAGCAATGATAATAGAACCCACCTCGTAAGAATTATACAGTTTAAATGAAATAAGATAAGACATGTAAATGCTTAGAACAGAATCTGGCCTGTAGTAAACACTCAACTACTTTATATACACTAATTAACGGTCTATCTCGAAGCATTATTATCAAGATTAAGCTATTTGAACTACCCAGGACAATACTTGTATACATATTCTCTCCATAAGTAGTGGGTATTCATCGGAGAAGCTAATGTGTTAGCATTAGCTCTGTTCTTTGAGATAAACTGGCAGCACAAGATGAAACCAGAATCATTTTACCTAGGGCACAGAAGAAGCACAAGAACCATAGTTCAGAAAGGGAACCCATGAGAATGAAGAGAACAGAACGACAAGCGATAAGAGACTTGGGGAGGAATATTACTGTAATCTCATTTTAAGTCTGGTGGACACAGCCTGGCCAGCTCAGGGTTGCTTACAGAGCCCTGTATGCACCTCCTCGCTTGCATTTAATTTCTGACAAGTTGTCTGTTTTCATTTCCATATATATTCCTCTATGATTTATCTTTCATCTCTGGCTGCTTTACTGTCATTTTCTTTATTACTATTTTTTAGAAGTTTTCATCAAATTTGAGCCATTATTCTCCTCCCCTTCTAATATCCTGACCTATAACTTCTAGACCTCAGCATCCCCGAGCTGACTCCCACTCAGATCACCTACCTAGCTGTGTTTGAGGTCTCCCTGCCTGCACCACAGGCTGGGAGGGTCCTGAGGGGAACAGCTTCAGGCAGCAAGCGGGGGCAGTTGTTTGGCTTTCTTCATTTATTTCCCTTCTCTGAGGACCTGTCCTGTGCTGCCTGTTGTCAGTGTGTGAAAACCGTCATTTCATGTATTCTATCCAGTTTTCTTATTTATTTATTTATTTTTTAATCGAAGAAATTATTTAAATTTTTTAAGCCCCCAACCCCGGTCTACCTCCCCCTCCCCACTTTCCCCTACCCTCTGGTGATCTATCCAGTTTTCTAGTTATAGAAAGCAGAAAAGAAAGTCTGTTACTCCATCATTGCCAGAAGCAGAACCATTTTAGGGCATCTAAAAGCCAGTGTCTTCACGATGCTCATCAAGGTTCCTGCAAACTGATTATCTGTAGCCAAGGGTGCTGTTCACTGCTATTCTGTTGAGGATATTGCTGTTTCTTCTTCAAGTTTGAATCTGTGAAAAACAGCAGTCTCTGAACAATCAACAGAAAAGTCTAACTGGTGGACTGGTAACCACTGCCTTACTTTCATTTTATTTTAGTTCTGGTCTTACCGATCTCTGACATACTCAGAGTGAAATGTCAGGTAGTAGCCCCTGACATCTTGAGAAATGAGGAGATGGGTACCCAGTGATAACTTTAAGCAGTAATACCCTGCCTCCAGCAACACCACCTCAACTCTCCTCCTAATCACTCAAGAGAAGTAGAGTGATCCTCATCCAAAAATAAGCCCAGCTGCCACTGGGCTGCTTATAAAAGACGCCGGGTGCTTTTATAGGCTTATAGAAACCCTTTATCCTCCCAGACCAAGAAATAATAGAGGGAACATGTGTGTTCATCCCATTATAACATAAGGCCTAGGTACTAGGTGCAACAGTAACCAAAAAAAAAAAAAAAAAAAAAACCTATTGATGAAGCCATCACTTAAATGCTTTATTCACAAAGCTTGCAAATTTCGAGTCTTTTCGTTCTCTCCATATTTCATTAATAGAAGTCAGTTAGTATATGATGTATTAAGGCAAAGGCTAAGTTACTATAATGAAGAGACCCCAAAATACAGGCTGATGAGACAGGTTTGTCCCAGAAGCGATTCATTGACCCAGGACCTTCACCATCCTCCTTACCTGTGTTGTCAAAATTGGATTGCCACCAATCTAAAGCAAGCAATCTCCCTTTGAGCAAGTGAGGCAGAAATTGACACTTCTCCATTCACATTCCCTTGGGGAAACTGTCACGTGGCCACATCTGTCTTCAGAAGAGTTTAGGAGTGTGGTCTCTAGCCAAGTAGCCTCTACCTAGCTAAAACTGCGAAAAGAGGAGAATAGATTTGGGGATACAACCAGCCTGTCAAACCAAGCAAGTGAAGAAATAAATCCCTCTCGAAGATTATTTTTCCTTCATCTACATTACATGGATATAATTTAAAATACTGACCATGTATAAAGATATTTGCATATTGACTAAAAGAATTCTTCAAAGTACGTTAAGAAACCACACTACTTAAGCAACTAAAAACTACCATCCATTAATTCTGTGCCCGACCTGAACTGCCAGAGTCAATTATATGTTCTTGGGCAAGACTGACTTTAGGATTTATATATAAACATGTTTGCCACAGTGTGTCGATAGGGTAAGAATTTGGAAACATTACTAGATTATTGTGGGAAAATAAGTATGAGGATCAGGGACTAGACTAATCCAACGTATTATAAACATTTAGTATTTCAAGTTTTTTCTATCTGTGACATCTTTAAAACTTGTGGAAGTCAGATCTAGTAGAAAATGGCTAAAACCCTCTCTCTTTGGAGGCAGGGTTAACTAGAACAATTTCAAACACCATGGCTCAAAATGGTGAAGTTTTTTTCTTTTTCCTACTCTTGTAGGGTGGTGTCTGGAGCTTATGAACAAGTCGTGATCAAGCGCTAGAAGTCAAGCTGGTGAACTGAAGCGTCCCTGTGGGCAGTTGAGCTGTCAAGGCACTTCATCCAAGCACTTATGACAAAATGAACCTATTTTTAAAAATGAGCATGTTCATCTATCAAGAGGAAAGCCAACACTGATTTCTTCTCTGAAGATGCCCACCGCTGTCCTCGCCCGTGCACCAAGAGGCAACATCGGGATGACAGTATCAGAGCAGCTGCCATGTGCGCTTAGGGGTCACTGCACATAATAATGAAAGGACTGCTTTTTCTTTCAAAACAACCCAGTGGGGAAAACAGCACTCTACATGTAAGTCTAGTTCTAGTGTCGAAGTGTAAAACCTGTGATAGAGGTGCTCAACAGATTTAGGCTCTAATTATTTAATTTTGTGTTTGAGAGACAATATGAAGATCATTTAAACCCTATAAATTCTGTCAAGATAACTATAATCCCTGTTAAGGAAATCTTCCATATCATACTACCTACAGTATTATACTAAGTTTATTTATACTAAGATAATTGATATAAAAGTGTGGGTGTTCAAGCTTTGGGGAGAAGTTATACTACAAATTAAACATGTAAAATGCTTAATAATTCTAAACATTATTAGTCATAAATCAAATAACAAGTGTATTTAAGTCTGAGATCCATGAATGGTTATAGTGCCACGTTTTGCAGTATATATTGTTACTCATTAATATTAGATGAGCTGCAGAACTCCCACTAGCACTGTATAAGAAATTCAGGAGACATTTAACATTTGATATGTTAGGCTACCTTAAGGCACTCTAACATGAGAGCTGTTTTAACTAACTGAATAATATCTGCTGGTTCCAGGAGTCAAAATTTAGAGCAACAGGAGGAAAATTGTGATATGATGAGGAACAGAGCAGCCTTTTCTCTGTAAGTTCAGGCTTATCTGAAATTGAAAATTATTCCGAGGAGGTAGTGGATAAAAGGGAACAACTGCTGGACGTTACTGACATGGACCTGTGGTCTTCTGTTTTAGCCCCCACGATCAGATACTGTGTTTTCTTCTTACTATATCAGAAATTAGTTGTTTTGAGGCAAGAATAGAATATATCATACATGAAATAAAGCTTTTAAAATAAGAATATCTGATCTGGATCCAGTTTAACAGCACAGCAGATAAACCTGAAGAGTTTCTCTGGTCTTATATGACAGTTTCTGTGTGGAAAGATCTCAGTTTATTTGGAATCAGTCACTGACGAAAAATGTAGATCCTATAGAACTAGAAATTCCCAGTCTGTACTCCCAAAACCATGTCCAAGTAACATAGCACATTAGAGCAGAATTACTTTGGTCTAGGTATTTTCATGTTGGCAAAATCAGGGAAAAAAGTGTTATTTTTAAGAAAATATTATTTTAATATCCAAAGTGAGAGGTTTGGGAAAATTTGAATAGTACATGTTACAGCTTTTGTTGTTTTAATATTTCAAGGACTAGGTATTATAAATGAATCTAATACTACTTTTATAAATAAATGCTGAGATTTATAAAGAGATGGCACCCCAGTTTAGAATATTTTGAATGTTAAGATTTTTGGAGTCATTAAACTTTCTTATTTTTTAAGATTCGTTTTGAAGAAAAAAAAAATGACCTGAACATTTTAATCTAACCAAGGAAAATATTATGTTAAGTGATAAAGACTTGCTATCTGTGAATAAATGAGTAAACTGGTCCATTCATTATATATGATGGGAAAAAAAAATCAAAGTTTTTAATAATGGTATGAAGATATTGTTTAGAGAGAGATTATGACATTTTGAAAACATTTTTCTATTTTCAAAATATCATTTCTAGACTATTTTTTATTGGTGCTTCTGCAAATGATAATAAAAACTAGATTGTAAGCGAGGTTCAGTAAGGACGTTCTTCAGATATGTGTAAGGTGCTGGAATTAGCACCGGCTCTGTTTTATTCACCCTTGGCTGCCCTTGGCCAATACGTTTATACCAGATTGGCTCTCTGTATTTAAAAATGATCTAGAATTATTTTTTAAAAACAAAATGTAGATTTTGAAAAGCAAAAAAATCATGACTTTATAATTTTAGCAGCCACCAGAGATATCTCGATTTATATATGAGTAAATATAACAAACATTTTAATAATAGAAATAATTAGGAAGAAAAGAGATGGCATTGTCCTCTGTAGTCAGTGGTCTCGATTTATTTTATTCTGTTTTGTGTTCCATCAGCCTACTTTGCAGTCACATTTCATTCCAGTCCTTGAAAATATTTGTTAAAGGTTGTCTAAGTGTCTGCCTTACTTCTTAGAGCATGTACTGTCAATATTTTAACCATGACGTAGCTATTGAAAAAAAATCAATTATTAAATACCAGGTCCACTTTTGATTTCATTTTGAGTTTAGATTATCTATTTTGAAAAAGCAGGTCTTAATATATTGATTTTTAAATATTAAAGTCAAATTTCAAATCACCCAGTCTTGGAGAATTTGCAGATATGTAACATTTTCTAATCCTATGCAAGAGAAAAAGATTAATGATATTTTAAAGCTATCTGTTTGTGATCAGATAAGAAAGAGTCTTAAATATCCTTTGAGGGGGAAATATAGAAGCAGGTCAGGAGCCCACTTCCTGTGACTGAGACCAGAGAGGATATGAAGGGTAGCAAAGGGAAGAGAAGGTCCTGGGCCATCAGTTTACACCTAACAGTTGACTGCCTTTTGTGGTAGTGTTGAAGGCTTCTGTATACAAACAACCGATGTAGATTTGTATTTATAATCTGACAAAGTCTTGACCAAGAATCTTAAAGTCCACCATCCCATTCCAGCAAAATACTATCAGAGTAATGATATCCAAACAAGATTCTTCTGTATATGCCTTTTTTTTTTTTTTGCATGAAAACTGTGAGCCACAGAGGTCCGACACTTAGCCCATTTGTTGCTAGAAGGGAAAAAAAATCTACTAGCCTTCAGTCAAACTATATTCAAGTAGCATTGAGTTTTAATAAATTAAAACGTCCAGAAGTAATTTTAGACTTTGAGATTTCCATGCTAACTAGACCACTTTGCAAGCTGAAGCTGACAGTGTTGTTAAGTACTTCACTGACGTACTCTGAAGTGTTAGGCTTCAGTATATAAAATGATGTTCTGAAAGAGACTGGGTTCAGGTGATGGAGTCATATTTTATCTTAACAGGTCTTTAACTGAGGCAGTTCAGAAATCTACTTGGTCAGTTCTCCTAGATGGTACGTCATGTGAATATAATCGGGTACTGTAGTTAAAATTGTGTTATGCCGCTATTTATATGTTAGCCCAGGTACTATGCATAATTTTAATAGCTGAGATGTTAAAGAATATAAAATCTAAAAATATAAAGGATGAAATATGCCTATATTACTGTTTTAGGACTGCTCTGGAAATAAAGGCCTTATTATTCCTTTATATGTGATTTTTCATAAGAAAATATATACACAGTATATTTTAAATGGTCATGTAGGTGGTCTCTAGCTACTCCCCCATATGACAGAGCTGGCAAAAATTTTAATATACACAAACAATATACTTAGTATTTACAAATGTTTACATTCAACTTATGTGTATAAGAAAATTCTCTTGCTGATACTCACTGGCCAACTCCTTTGCAGAGGAAGATGTTTAGGGTATATGCAGTTTGATTGGTTTTTGTGGAAATACATCTTGTTTGGAGGATCACCTTCCTCTTGTGCATTTATTTGATCCTGTGGAAGTTCAGTCATGGGTAATCATGTAAATGTTTATGAAAAAAAATTTACTGAAGTGACTCCATTATATTCTGTTCTAATACTTGGAGAATGACCTTCATATTTATATATTTCTTTGTTTTAACTGCACGACTATAAATCCAGGAAATGTTTCCTCTTTCCTTTTTTTTTTTTACAAAATAATTTTTTATTGTAAAGTATTTGTAATGTAAGGGCGAATCTTATACATGTTAAATAAAAATCATATCTTAAAGTTTAGAATGTTGTTTATACTTTAAAATTTCAGTTACGATTCTGTTGCTGACCAAGGTAAGAAAACAGAAGTGAAAAGACCAGTATAACTTTTCCTGAGGGTTCCCCTTTATTACAGGTAGCATAGCACAGATTTGAGTGCCTTCAGTAAAGGACACTTCTTTGAACCCTGAGGCAGCCCCTGCAGTGGCGTTGACCTTGGAATAAGACAGACCTGAGTCTGAATTCAAACTACCCTATGAGCATGTTCTCTAACCTTGGGTGGAGATAATACCACTCACTTTTTTGAGTTGTAAGATGTTAAGAATATGCCACTTCGTAGGCACTCAGAATTTTCCTTTGTGTAGATCTGCGTACATGTCTTCATTCTAGTGTTAGACACATAGAAGGTGGTCAATAAATGTGCCACTATTAGAGATTAAGATTACCACTTAAATGACATTCAGTGATACCACAACCTGCAAACTGTTCTTCCCTTTGACTAGAATATCCTCCCACAGGAAAAACAATGCCAACACATTCCCTATGCTGATACACATATTATAATAGCAATTTTAAGTTAATAAAGAAATACGGTTCAGTATGAATCTGAACCCGGATCTTTCTCTGCAGATTGTCATGGCTTCCCTGGGCAGTGCAGATTATATGAGTTAAGGAGAAAGCACCCTGCTTGCTGGCAGAAGCGGGGTAGGGTTTGGGCTCTCTAAGGAAAACCGTCAGATTTCCTTCCCAGAACATAGGATCATAGGGGATCGCCCAGGATACCTTAGTGCCAGATCATAGCAGAACATCTCAGGTGTCTCTGATCTGCCCACATTTCAAGCCTGGAGTTCCCAGGCCCAGCCTTCTTGTCATGACTCGACGCCTAGTGTTTTTCTCTCCCTTCTCCCCCATCCTTGGGCCCTCTCTCTTTCACCTTATTTTACCTCTTCCTTTCTGTATATCATATACCTGGTAGCAGCACTGACAAGGAGATGAATCTTTTTTTCCATTTGCATGATGCAAAATCTTCCATGGAGTAAGCTCATCTCACATTACACAAATGTAACAAAAATTTAGGAAACATATAAACAGAAAAGGCTTAAATTTAGACATTTCCTGAGTTAGTGACCTTTATCCCAGATGCACCCATGTAATGAAATGTCAGAGACGTTCCTGTGTGAATTAGTGTAGACCCCATTCCTATGCAGTTACAACTCAGCTAGATCGAGGCCTCTTGTCATCCAGTTCTCCAAAGCAAATGACTTCACTAGATCTTTATACCAGCAGCAACTTTCCTATGTTGGAAAAGCTTTAATTAAACCTCTATAGAAAATTAGCATAAGATTTTTTTTTCTTTCCTTTTTTTTTTTTTTTTTTTTTTTGCATCTTATATCAGGGAGTCTTCAAAGCAAAAGAATGCATTATCTTTAAGTAGAAAAAGTGTGCCACCTTCTGGTATTGAACTTCAGTGATTCAGTTCAAATATACCTCTCCTACAGGATCTTGTGTTTGCCCTTCTTTCCCCTATATTATATGGAAGTCCAAAGAAAAACACTTTATATTTTTTCAGTACTTATTTTAAATAATTTTAAATACTTAGAAAAAGATTTTTAAGCATTGCACATTTTGCTTAAATAGGGTGAAATTGTTTTTCTTTAGATTGGGATGAATGAAAGATTGTGTAAATTCAGTTCCATGAGGATTCTTACTAGAAAAGACTGGGTGGTCAACATGATAAAAGGCTTCTAGACAGAAGGACAAGACTGGACAAAGGTATAGCATTGGGAAAACAGAGCCTCCTCAATGAAAAAAAGAATGAGAGTCATGGATTCGGTGTGGCAATAGGGAGCAATGCATTGTTTCTGGGAAAGACTAAAATGATCAGAGCTTAATTTGACTAAACCCAGCTGAAGTCACAGCATACAGGATGAAATGGAGGAGGCAGACATGAATGCAGCACTGCAGGCAGAGTACATAGTTTGACAGGAACCTTAGGAACCCAACAGATAAATGGGCAGAGGGCACTGACAGTTAATTTTCAAAAGCATGTAACAAGCATGCCACCAGCTTTGAAAACTAGTTGTGGATGGGGATTAAACATGAAGGAATGAGAGACATCCCCAGATCTCTCCTCTTGAAACAACAATAAGCTGAATATCTAAAACTCAACAAAAAAACACCCAAACTGCACACCAGCACGTTTGAGCATGGGATCTGCGCATAAGAGCTACCGCAGGTCAGAACTCCGGGTGTCGGGCAGTGGACTGAGAGAAAGAAGCTGCCTCTCCTAGCCGGAGCTCCCTGCAGGAGGAGGGGGAGGGGAGAAGGAGTGGTGAGTTCCCTGAACAGCACTGCCTGGAAGTGCTGTGAGCTCCATGCGGCCAGAGGCAGTGCGCAGTCATCAAAGCAGAAGGCAGAGAAACAGGGATGGCAGAAAAGCGGGGACAGCAGAGAAACAACAGATGATTTTTACCAGCCACGATTGCAAAACAGGCTGAGCCGCAGACCCCATCCCACAACCCAGAGGGCCCTTCCCCCCATACCCTCTGACCGATCACGGCAGAGCCCTGGGGGAATCTGAGCAAACACTACCGAAACTGCCACTAACACTGACAGGAACTGAGACTGAGAGTAGCAAGCATGATTAAACACCAATAAGTAAAAAAAAAAGACATTATTAAAACTTTATATAAAGCAGAGATCCAAGAGACTTAGACACCACCTACTGGAAAACAAAAGAAAAACACCTTTGCAACATGCTAGGGACCATTATATAATAAACCTTCATTCTGGTTTAAAAAAAGGCAGAATACACTTCCATTAATGCCCAGGCGGAGAACTAGTCCATTAAACACCATGAACAACCAAGGTGACAGGGCATCTCAGAAATAAAGAGAAAAATCTCCAGAAAATTATCTTACAGACATAGAAATAGGCGACTTAAATGACAGAGAATTCAGGATGGCACTTCTGAAAAAACTCAATGAGATCTGAAACGGTTCCTATCAACAATTTTAGGAAATGAAAAAATAACTAGATGAGCGGAATGAGTTCTTTAGCAAGGAGATCGAAATCCTCAAAAAGAACCGAATAGACCTTCTGGAGATAAAGAACACACTGCAAGAGTTGAAAAATGAAATAACAAGCTTGGGATATAGAGTCGACCAAATGGAAGAAAGGATCAGTGATATCAAAGACAGAAATCTAAAATTAGATCAGCAGGAAGAAGAGAGAAACCAAAGAATGAAAAATAATGAAAGGGAAATACAAGAACTAGCTGATACCATCAGGAGAGGAATCATAAGAATAATGGGAATTCTCGAAGGGAAGGAAAAGGAGCAGGGACTAGAAAGCATTTTCAGACAAATAGTTGACAAGAATTTCCCAAATCTAAGGAATGAGCTGGACCTTGGAATTATCTCAACCCAAAAAGGCCTTCACCAAGACA
>NW_011888787.1:9133288-9134645 GCF_000151845.1 Pteropus vampyrus | reverse complement strand
AGTAGTGGTACTAATATCGGACAAAATAGACTTAGAAATAAAAAATGTAAAGAAAGATACTGAGGGATACTTCATAATGATAAAGGGAATCATGCATCAAGAAGACATAACACTTATTAATATCTATGCTCCCAATCAGGGAGCCCCAAAATATGTAAAGCAATTACTAACAGAACTAAAGGGAGAAACAGACCAAAATGCTATCATAGTAGGAGACCTAAATACTCCACTGTCAGATATGGACAGATTAACCAAACAGAAAATCAATAAGGAAATAACATCCTTAAATGATACATTAGACCAACTGGACATAATTGACATTTACAGAGACTTTCATCCCAAAACAGCTGCTTATACATTCTTCTCTAGTGCCCATGGAACATTCTCAAGGATTGACCATATACTGGGACACAGAGATAGCCTCAACAAATATAAGAGGGTTGAAATCATACCAACCATATTCTCTGCTTTGAAATTAGAGATCAACTGTAAAAAGAAAGTGAAAAGAACTACAAATACATGGAGATTAAACAACACACTACTGAAAAATAACCAAGTCAGAGAAGAAATAAAAAGAGAGATCAAGAAATACATAGAAATGAATGATAATGATAGCACGACATATCAAAACTTTTGGGACACGGCAAAAGCGGTCATAAGAGGAAAATTCATATCATTACAGGCCTACCTCCAAAAACAAGAACGAGCTCAAATAAACAACCTAATGCTTCATCTTAAAAAACTAGAAATGGAAGAACAAATGAAGCCTAAAGTCAGCAGAAGGAAAGAAATAATCAGAATAATTAGAGCAGAAATAAATGAAATTGGAAACAAAACAATAATAGTAAAAATAAATGCAATGAAGAGCTGGTTCTTTAGGAAGGTTAATAAAATTAACCAACCCCTGGTTAGACTCAGTAAAGAAAAAAGAGGAAGGACACAAATAAATAAAATCAGGGAAGAAAGGGAAATTACGACTGACATCGCAGAAATAAAAAGGATCATACAAGAATACTATGAAAAGGTATATAAAACGATTTAATAACCTAGAAGAAATGAACCAGTACTTAGAAAAATACAACCTTCCTAGATTGAATCAAGAACTGGAAAATCTAAATAGACCAATCAGCAGTATGGAAATTGAAACAATCATCAAAAACCTACCAAAAGTAAAAGTCCAGGACCAGATGGCTTCACCAGTGAATTCTACCAAACATTCAAAGAAGATTTAATACCTATTCTCCTCAAACTCTCCCAAAAATTCAAAGAGGAAGCAATACTTCCCAACTCATTTTATGAGGCCAAATTCACCCTGATACCAAAACCTGGTAAAGATAACACAAAAAAAGAATACTAC
>NW_011888787.1:9119903-9130183 GCF_000151845.1 Pteropus vampyrus | reverse complement strand
CTCAAAAAACTAAGAATTGATGTACCATATAATTTAGCAATCCTTCTACTGGGTATTTACCCCAATGATTTGAAAACTCATCCAAAAAGATATTTGCACACCCATGTTCACAGCAGCATTATTCACATTGGCCAGGACATAGAAGCAACGGAAGTGTCCTATGATAGATGATTGGCTAAAGAAGCTGTGGTACATATATACGACGGAATATTACTTAGCCATAGAAGAGATGAAATACTGCCATTTACAACATTGATGGACCTTGAAATAATCATACAAAGCTAAATAAGCCAGACAGAAAAGGTTGAAAATCACATGATCACTTATATGTGGAATATAATCCTAAAAGCAACCAATGAACTGGACAAATAGACTCATGGTCATGGACAATGGACTAGTGGTTACCAGAGGGGAGGGAGGAGGGAAATAAAATGTTAAAGTTTTTTAAAAAATTATTTTTAAAAAAGTTGCAAAAAGCAAAATTAACATTTATTGTACAGATTTATGACTTTCGACTCCTACCAGCTTGTTTGCTAGATCTCAGCAGTACTGTTTTCTATTTTAGGATAGCCCCAAAGATGTGCATCACATAAACCATGTTAGCCACAGTCAACAGCTAGCATCCTAGTGAAGGTACAAAGATTCCACCTTGCCACCGCTGACCTGTCAACAGCTCCACACACAGGATCGGGTGTTAAAAAGGTAATTTTGTCGGCATCCAAACTATTCTAAAATGGTTCTATTCTAAAATGGTTAGCGAGAAAGAAAATCTTAGCTTCACTAAGATTTTCATAAATTTACTGAGACTAATTCAGTGAGATTTTTCTAATGAGTTTTATGCAGTCAGTTAAGCCAGTCCCAACTGACAACTGAAAGAAATGAGCCCCAGGGGCTGAGAGCAATACTTTTAAGAGAGCTCAACTGAGTATGTTGTTGATGGAAAAGAAAGACTGGAAATCAGAGGGAAAGGGATGTGGGGAGTGAGAAGCTAAGCGAAGGATGAGCTAGGTGCTGCTGTGTGGAAGTGTGAGTCTCAGGGCGATGCTCATGGGGCCACGTTTCACATCTGCCTGTGGGAACTGAGCGTGAAGACGGCACTCCTATGAGAACCAACAGCGCTACTGTGAGAACCAACGTTTCTAGGAAAGAGATCTAAATTTAAAACGGTTTGAGTTGCCCAGATCATGGAAATAGGAATTGGAGGCAGATCTTATTCAGCTCAAGGGCGAGTGAGGTTCCATCTAGCACTTTGCTAACAGATTTCACACCTACTGGAGGGTGGGGGTGGGGTGGCCCATGGTAGCGGCAGCTTTTTCTGCAAGAAAAACCTGCAGATAACTGCCTTCTCCAGGACATTTTTCATTACCATACAGCGCAGAGTGAAGTTTTACAAAATAGATGTGGCCCATTCAAGTGATTTTCCTAGAAAAATTATTAACTGCCCCCCAAAAAGGCTACTATGTTCTGGCAAAACTTAAGAAAAGCTGATAGTTGTCTAACAGTACCAGAAAGTCCAGTTTATCCACTGGAATCCTACGAGCAGTGGTGGGCAAACAGGCTACTCCCATCCAGACAGGGCATCTAAAAGGCAGGGAATTCAAGATGGCTGGAGGGTACGCCAGTAATTCCATACGGTTCTAAGTTGTTTTTAATTTTTACAGTATTACTTCTGTAAATTAAATGTTATTAAATTTTATATCTTGTCTATATCATGAGGCTTCAATCACCTCCATTCCTTTCTGTTTTAGGCTAAGTATTAGGTTAGAATTTAGCCCAAAGGAGACAGAATCCTAAAGATTTTAAAGCTACCCTAACCCCACCCCCAGGGAAAAAGTCTTAAACACTATAATTTTAAAACTTTTTAATGTCACATTCAACATGGCTCCAAAACAAAACATAAGCATATTATGAACCAACTCCCTAACCCCCCCACCCCAAAACAAAGCATATTTAAAAACAAGGCTACTTGAATCATAACTAACAAAGCTTAAATTCTCAATGAGCCCAATTACTGCTAAGACCCTGAATTCCAGGAAGGATGGCTCACGGATCATGCAGATCCACCTTCACTGCGGAACCATCACGGTTCAGTCTCATCGTGTCGCGAATAAGCGCTCTCATCATGTCTACATTTTCACATAAGCGGTTCACCTTGGGATAAGCAAAAAGTCTTTCCAAGGGTACATAAAACTTATTTCCAAAACAGAAAGGTTTGGGAGACTTCTCTATGTTGGTTTTTTCAAGTTCTGTGAAGACTGGTCCAAAAAACGTGATGATCCCGGTGTCGTTTAACTTATGAATAGATTCGTCGTCCTGTAGTATTTTCACACTTGATACGTATCTGCGTTTCAGGCTCTGGACTTGGCGGGACACCTCACTTGTCAGTGCAAATTTGCGGACTTCTTTTTGCTGTAAACTCGGGTATGAGACTGTATAAACCTGAAGGAAAATTTTCAAAACCATTAGTTAACTTTTTACCACATTAAGAATTAACCGTCGTCTACGGCCATGCTACTCTTAACAAGCCCAATCTCGGTTGATCTCCGAAGCTTAGCAGGGTTGAGCCTGGTTAGTTCTTGGATGGGAGACCACCTAGGAAGACCAGGTGCTGTAGGCTTTAAAAATAAAAAAATAAGAGACTGTAAACTGACAAGGTCCTTGCAATCCGTGAGGTCAACCAAGGGTTGCCTCACCTTAAAAAAAAAAAAACTATATGTACAAATGTCAAACCCTACTAATCATAAATGCCACAATTATAATGAGAATCAAATATAATTGTCAATAATCAAATATATTGACACATAGGGTAAAAAAGAAAAAATGTTGCTAATTAAAAGGGAAATGTGTTTATTCATCACTATACCTCCTTTAACCAAAAGGGCCTAAGCTTGGAGCTTGTTCCAAGTCATTATTTGAACCCAGTTGCTGGAGGCTTCTTCCTGTTGATGATCCTACATTACAAAAGGGAAGTTGCTGACCCAAACAGCCTAGTAGTCTAAGCCTCCAGCAGACCATTCTCTTTAATATTAAGACATGGCAAAAGGCCAGGTGGTCAAGGGCTACAGCAGACCCAACTCTGATGGCTATGGGCCAGGAAGGATTCTCAAAAGTTAACCTCGAAATAAGGTCATTTACACACATCTATCTCTACAGTGAGGACTGTGAGTTCACCATCCTAGTAAATATACTTGTCCTGATACTACCTCACAAATACTTACAATTTTATAAACATGTTCATCACACTGTCCCGCAATGCATGATTCAGTTGCCTTTGCTCCAATTTTCCGGAAGACCCCTATCTGGGTACAGTATCCAACATTCCCAGCTCTTGCTGGTGGTTCTCCCACGCCAGTGAACTCCACAGAGTAATTGTAGAAATTTGCCACACTTAAAGCCCTGAAGTCAAAACAAGGAGAGAAATAAATTGTTGTGAAATGGAGTGTAGGGGTGGACAAGGACACGAGCGGTCCAGTCCCAACTCTTACTTGGGTTTAGAATTATGCCAGGAACATGTCAAGCCCCTGGGAGATGCCCCTGGGCCAGGCCCCACACCTTCTCTGTTTCCCATCTCAACCCTTGACATTCCTGTCGCCTTCATATAAAAAGGTATCAGATGCCCACACACCCTTCCCAGCGTGAGACCTAAGAGATCAAACTTCCATCGATTTTGCCCAGGTGTGGTTCCTTGACAATCTTAATGACATGCTCAGTTGCACTTTGGAAATCAATTAAATTGGGAGAAAAATTTCAATATCATATAAAGATTTACTTCACTGTATTTTAAACCTCAGTGGAGTCCCCCCAAAAACAATAAACATGAAAACATTAGAACTCACCAAGTCTGAAACTGCCTTCTGTTCCACTCAAATTTGTGATCTGAATCTCTTAAAGTCACTGCTGGAAACAGGGGATTGAATTCGGAGTTGGGTGTGCTGATGACGACCATGGCTGGAGACAAGTACCCAAATACGACTTCGGGAAATCTGGCCAGATCTTTTTCATCCAAGTGTTCTATTCTAAAATGGTTAGCGAGAAAGAAAATCTTAGCTTCGCCTGCAAATATTCCCTAATTGATTTATCAAAAACAATTTCCAACTCTCCATTGATTTATCATCCCTTCTTTGAATATGTAATAGTGACCTAAAATAGTCTTATCCTTCCCTTCGCCCATGGTAAAAAAGCCAGTCCCAACTGACAAGCCATTGTTTACAATTAAGATTATATTTAGAATACTAAATTTACTGAGACTAATTCAGTGAGATTTTTCTAATGAGTTTATACAGTAGAAATTAGTTTAATACTTACAATTCAATACATGTTATTAAGTCAAATCCAAGCAGACGAGAGTCTCTCTCCACAACAGAGCCATGATATAAGATGATGGACAAATTCAGGTCCCGGGGACTTAGATAATCCCCGCAGAATGGAGACAACGTACACCTGCAAGAGCATTATTGTTGACATTCAGAGGACATTTGAACACAATGTTTAGAATGCTCACCAACTACAGAACTCTGACCTTCTGGTTATCTTCTGCCTCCGCTGGTGTGTCTGACATAGCACAATGCATCGAGTGCCAGGCCAGAGAGCAACCCTTCTCACGGGGAAGCAACCGGTCAATGTCAATAACAAGGCTTTTGAATGTTTGATGTTGCTCTCATTCTTAATACCTTTGGTCTACCAGCTCACCTTTGGATGAGTGATTTTCATTTTCTTTAGAAGAAATCTAATGTATATGAGATTGGAGAGCTGCGCTGCTTCAAATGGAAGAGGCAGCCTGGTGCTCTGCTGTAAGCTACCAGGGTGTCCAGCAATAAAGCAATTAGATTCTTGCCACTTGAAATTTAATTTGCAATGCTTTGACTACTAAAATTACTTAATCGAGGTTATACTTTCTACACTAGAAACAGGTATTCGATGTATACAGCCAATTAGTATTATGGCATAGTCATTTGGTGAGCCTGAGGCATAACATTTTGTATGTTGTATAAAAATAACACTTCCTGTAATAGTGGCTTGTTTTAGATTAATACACAGTTCTCTCAGAAATTAGGTATTACCTTTGTGAGTCTATTTTATCTTTATTGATATCTACTCCAACAAGCAGTTCAATGCAACTGTGGCATTTAATTGTCTGTATAAGTGAAGCATTACCACACCCCAAGTCTGCAACCTGTAGACAACAGAAAATGTATTTTAGAAACATTTATAGCCAGAAAGAAGTCAAATAGGAGCAAAGACTTGGGAGAGAGTGGGTACCAAAAATCATAAAATTAGATGAGAGCCTCTTTTTTCAGAAAAAAGTACACAGAAATTAATCTGAGACATTAGAAGCCTGCTAACTTCCCATGTTAACCTAACTTGGTCAAGCTTCTCACTTTTCCCAGGCCCTTAACCATTGGACTGCCCTCAGCCTTTACTTGGGGTTAACACATTCTACTCTCCATTCACACCACCCTTTTACCACTTTCCCCGCCCAGCTCTCTGAAGCTTAGTTTACTCCCCTCGAAAAGAAAACCCCTTTTTGCTCCAACTATTGAGACAGGTGTGGATCTTATGGTCAGTGTTCTCTCCATTGCAACAACTCCTTTCTCTCCTTGCAATAATCTTTCTGAAGTCGCTGCTTTCTAACCAAGACTTCTTTATTTGACAAAACATTTTATAAGAGTGTTAAACGTTTAGAAGAAGAAATACCTACCTTCTTGGGTTTATGTTGATCCACTAAATCTTTAACGAAGTTGTAACGCTGTCTGTATAACGGAGGGCTAAAATGAATTACCTTCTTGAAGGGAATTTGAAAATTACCATCAACCACAATATTGCACTGAAAGTTTACCAACAAAAAAAATAAGTCATGCATGATTTCAAGAATGAATAGCTTTATTTTCCCCACTTTGCAGAACATATTGGCCCTTCAACCACCTGTGCTAAAATTAGGTGACAACGCATTTCTTCCACTGTTCATCTAAGCCTTCTCTTTAAGAATCTTGCTTTATGCTTTCTAAAACTGAGTTGAAAATTATGAATACATCAAATACAATTACAAGCCTCCAAGCCTACGGATCTTTAGGATCCAGATAGGCAGAAGGCTAACAAGTCTCTTCCTGACCAAACTGAAGTCAGGCTCCTTTGAGCCCTCTGACTAGACCTCCACCTGGACCCCATCCTGTTTTCGGCCTGCCTAGCCCAGCTGTAGCAAGAGTCCTAAGTCTGTTTAGAGAATCCCCTACCCTTGATCAAACTATCTGATCAATGTCCTCATGCCCCACCCTTGATAACACCTTGGCCTGCCTGCCTTCAGCAAAAATCCTGTTAAGTCCATAAATCCACTTAGCAAGAATTCCCCATACCCTTGATGTCTCTTTTCCTTTCACTAACCCCTTCACTCAGCTCATAGGCTATAAATCCCCATTAGTCTTTGCTGTGTGTAAAGTTGAGCCCCATCTCGCCCCTACTAACAATGCTCTGATTGCAACAGTCATAATATCAGAATTTTTCTTGAACATAACCCCATTAGATAAATAACAGTCATATAAGTGGGTTAGGAAGGGCAGCAATTACCTCTTTGTTGCTCTGGTCCATTGTGTTTAAGATTTGTTGAAACAAAAATGCAGATGTATACTTCAAGCTCTAGAATCAGCAATGACTTGGCTGTAAATACAATATATCAAGTTATAAAAAGAGAAGCCTGTACTGTCTAGATCACTAGGGAAGGGAGAGAGTGGGCTTTCTCCCTTCTCTTCATGTTACCATTTAATTTGTGGAAAAATCCCAAAACCAATCCAGCCGAAAACCAAGCAGTGAAACCAAGCAGTAACTTGGAGAGGAGAATTCAGATTTATTACACACAGTCCCAGAGGAGCTAGTGCCCTGAAGATCCCTGAAGATCCCTGAAGATCTCGGTGGGGAATGCAGTTGCAACATTCCTTAGAGTTTTTACACAAGCTGATTGGTTGTTTGAACTCAGACCGTTACAAATGGCGGATGTTGCTATGGCTTTGCAAGTAGTAACATTGGGAGAAGGGGGAGAGTTGTTATGGATACTGAGGGTTACAAATTGTTACAGAAAGCAGGATCTGCTAAGGTACAAATAGTTACATTCATCAACCAAAGGGCAAGTGAGCTCTGCAAGGGAGCTCTTGCATGCAGCAAGCATATTTACAGAAGCAGAACAGAAAGCTGATTAGCCTTTTGTATGAGGATTCCTCAAATTTCCTCTTCAATCCACAGAATTTATTCAGTACCGTCCCACACAACAGCCAAAGGCTCAGAAAACCTAAAAAATTTCACTCTGCCAAACCCAACTAAATGCAGTAACACCCATTCTTTCCTTTTTACTGTTAGTTTGACATGAACTGAAGAATTCTATCGGTTTGACTATTTCATTAAAGCGCTCAACCTCACCCAAATTGCTGGCAATTACTCTTTCACACATGGTCAAAATGAAATTTCGAGGGGGGAAAAAAGTGTCCTCCGTAATTAAGCTAAAGATGCTCCGACATCTATCCAATTCACGAATGGACTTGGACTTAAATTTAGGTTCCCTACTGCACGCCCGTCTATCAACTAGAACTTAGTCAAAAATGTAGGCAACATGTCATGTCAAACTCTAACTTTTCGAATTATTCTCTAAGTCGAATCCTGAACGGCCGCCCCAGGCCTCCAGGGAGGCAAGGTTACTGTCCTGAGCATATGTCGTCGCATCTCTTACCTATAGTAGGAAGCACGTCGAAAAAGCAAAGCCCGACGCCGCCAGAGACCAGCGGGCTGCGCGGAGCCGCGGCTGCATTTAACTCCTGGCCCCGCCCTTGACGGCCGCGCACGCGCGGTCTCGCTACGTGACGTTACGCGCCCGCGGCCACACCTGCGCCGCCCACACCTGCGCCGCAGGCTCTTTTGCCGTAGACCGTGGTCCCCGAGCCCGCCTGACGCCTAGCCCATGCCTCCAGGCTCTCCGCTCCTAGGCGTCGGTTTTGTGTCTCAACGGCCGCAGTGGCGCATGGCCTGAAGCCATTTTCTAGCCGCGACTGTTGGAAGCAGACGTCGCCGCACCCAGCGCGTCCCCAGGCCGCGAGCAGGGCGGCGGGCTCGGGCGGCTGTTGGGTTCGTGGCTCTGCCCGTGAGCAATCAAAGCTGAAAACGGTCCGGGCCGATGCAAGGAGGCAAGAGAAGCGACGCGGCTGAGCGCGAGCCGGCCGGCCGGCGGCTAGTGTCCCAATCAGCCGCCGCTAGAATCCCCCCAGAACAGTCCGCAGGGGCTTTAAGGGTATTCCGGGCTGGGTAGAATTGGTCCAGTACATCTGAACTCTGAGGAAAACTTTCAGACCCCAAAACTGGTAGTTTCTGCATGCTGGGAACGCAGCTGATCTCTAAGAAAAGCTACAGTATCGAGTCTTCCTTTACCTGCAGAGATTCAACTTGACACTTTATAAATCAGTTATTTCTTGTATGTGATGAAAGTTTAATTAAGGAAGGGGTGAGGAGACGCGACGCTCTTTTCTTTGGCGAAAAAATATTTTAGTCCTGTTTTAAAAGACACAAAACGTGGTGTTTACTGGCTGCATAACCCATTAATATACTATAAATAATCCATTGGAACTATTTTCAAGTACTTAATACCTACTATAGGCAAAGCACATTGTTGTCAGCATGGGTTATCACAAATGTGGGATTACTACACAATTTTTGTTTTGGGTATTTGGAGGAGCCTAGTCTCAGAAAAGTAATTCAAGGAGAGCCTCACTGAGCGGGTCCTGTTGGGCTGAGGAAATTGCAGTTAAACGGACTATCTTCATTAAAAGAGCATATCCCTCATTACAGACTGAATTCAAATAGAATCCTTAAGTTAATAAATGAATTCCGCTTCTGGGTATTTTTAAATTAATTAAACAAGGAGGCCGTTAGCCTGAGATGGCTCTAATACCTTGGTAGGCTGCATAAGCAAACCAAAACCTAAGGCTATAAATGCTTCAAGGTTAACTGGAAATCTAGGACAACTAATCACAAACAGCCAACTAGGCCTTTCCAAATAAGGCACCCATTTGAGCTAAGGCAGAATAATTTTCTTGCTTTGCTTTGACATTTCTGTGAAAGTCCTCTAGTTCCTGCCAGTGGTTAAAAGCCCAGGAATACCTATCAGACTGCCACACCTCTCCTCACTCTAACTAAAAATGCTTCAAGCCCAACATCGAGAAATCGCAACTAACTGCCCTTTGGACTCAAAACTGAGTTTATAGTCTGTTCTAAACATTAATCTTTGCTTTTATTTTCATAGAAATGCCTCTTATTAAATACCTGGTTGCTTGCATCGTATAGGCCTAACTTTGGGAGCCCACCTGTGACACCACCTCCTGAAGTAAGACACAACTCTAACCTAACTGACCTATTCTCAGGATTAAAGATTGGTTCAGTGAGTATGGAACAAATTACCAACTCGGCTTCTGGACTGTGAAACTTACTGGGAAGTTTCAAAGGCAGGAATTCGAAGGGTAGCAGAATGTGCTACTCCAAAATATGTCTCTATGGCATAAGGATTGTTTTGAGCTAATTACTTAAAGAAACAGTAGACATAGGAGAAACTCTAAAAATTTCCCTTTTGTAAGGGGAATTTACATTTATAAAATAAATCTCCATTTATAACGGGGTATCCTCTCTATACCAAGCAGAAAAAGATGGCTAAATCACAAGAAATCTTATCAATGAAAAAGACACTGATTTAAATCTGCAAAACAGACCTTTACCCTTGTTTTTTCTGGTAACTTGTCATAACTGGCTGCCTCCCCCCGACCACCCCTACATCTTTCGTTTGTCTTTACTAAAGATGGTATTTAAGGTGATGACTTGGGCCTGCTCTAGAAGTTACTCACTCTTCCTGGGTATCTCTCATGTATACATGAGGTATACATGTTAATAAACTTCTGTTTGTTCTTCTCCTGCTAATCTCTTATTACAGGGAGTCCCAGCCAAGAACTCAGAAGGGTAGAGGGAAAATTACTTTTCTTCCCCTTCGGTATGATTTCATTTATATGAGGTACCTAGAATAGTCAAATTCACAGAGACAGAAAGTAAAACAGTGGTTGACAAGGGCTGGGGGTGGGAGGAAATTGAGAGTTATTATTTAATGGGTACAGAGTTTCAGTTTAAGACAATGGAAAAGTTACATAGATGCATGGTAGTGATGGTTGCACGACACTGTGAATTAACTTAATGCCACTGACCTGTACACTTAAAATGGTTTCCTGTATACTGTTACCACAATTTAAAATTTTTAAAGAAATTTT
>NW_011888787.1:9115594-9119088 GCF_000151845.1 Pteropus vampyrus | reverse complement strand
GTGACCAGAAGAAAGATTGTGACAGATTATGATGAACAAATTCTTTGACATTTAAAAAAAAAAACCACCTACAGCACCTACTATTCCAAGGTGGTCTCCCATCCAAGCACTAACCAGGCCCGACTCTGCTTAGCTTCTGAGATCAGATTAGATCTGGCACGTTCAGGGTGGCATGGCCATAGCTGACATTTTTATTGAAAAGTGGGGTCTATTTCTTCTTTTGAATCTGGATGGGTTTTGTGATTTCACCAGTGAATGGAATACTAAAGTGCCAGTTTCAAGCCCAGGTGTTAAGAAACTGGCAACTTCTACTTCTCATTTCGGGGAACACCTACTCTTGGAATCCAGATGCCATGCTGTGAGGAAGAACAAGTAGCCCCATGGAGCATTCTACAGGGAAAGAAACCAAATGTGCCCCACCCCCACCCCTGGCTGACAGCATCAACTTGTCTTGCTAGTGAGTGAACCATCTTATGAGTGAATCCTCCAGACCTAGTTGAGCCACGTGGAAGCAAGGTGACAATTTAGAAAGCCATTTCCATGACTCAGGACAGGTATAATAGTGGCCTGGACTTAGTGATGACAATGAAGATGGAATGATGTACAGAGTCTAGATATATTTTGAAGGTAAAACTCACAAAGGTTCATAATCGTCTGGTTGATTACAAGGGATGAAAAGAAGGAGTCAATATTTCCAGTCTTCTGCATTTGGCACTTGTCATGGTGGCACCAGGCATGGCCTAGACATGCAGAATGACACGGGGTGAGTTCTTGAACCTGGACGTGCTGTGGAAATGCGCTGCCAGCAACTACATCATCAATTGCCAAGGGCTACGCATCCATCCAGAGGAACATGGCTGAGGTTGACGAGGTGACAAGCAGTTTCAATGCTAGTTTAAAACCTAAACTATCTGTGGGGGCTATTCTCAAGAGGGGCAAGTTAGATGACTTCGTTCTTCAACTGCCTACGGCCAACAGCATCACCTCTGACTGAAGAGAGTCATGGATGTGGAATATTTGTCATACATAAATAGTGAATCCCCCCCAAAAAAATATTTCCCAGGTTTCTGATATGACCATCTGGTAGGATGAAGGTGCCATCACTAGATAGGAAAGTCTACGAAGGAAGAGGATTGAAAAGGATTGCAAATCAAGCATTCAATATTAGATATATCAACTTTGAGATGTCTAAGAGACATCAAATAGTGATAAGAAAAATAAATTGGTAAAAGTACAAGGTTACATCTCAATCACTTTTGACCTAGTTAAAATTGAAACTTAAGCACATCCTAGGAAACTAAAATTTGAGCCATCAGTTTTTCTAGCCAACCACTAATCTCAGGGATGTTTTCTGGGAATCTGTGCATTACCCTCAGCCATATATGCCCTGTAGCTACAAGGACATGATGGACTCATTCAAAGCTTCCATAGAGGCACTCTGATTTCCCACAGTTCTCAACTGGAATGATGGTCAAATTTATTTGTCAACTTGGGCCACAGTGCCCAGATATTTGGTCAAACATTATTCTGGATATTTCTGTGGAGGTGGTTTTTGTTTTTTGGGGGTTTTTTTGGATGAGATTAACATTTAAATTGATGGATTTTGAGTAAAGCAGGTTACCCTCCTTAATGTGGGTGAGTATCATCCAATCTATTGAAGGTCTTAAGAGAACGAAGATTGACCTCCCTTGGAGCAAGAAGGAATTCTGCCAGCTGACTGCCTTTGGACTGAGCTGCAATTTTTCCCTAAGTCTCCACCCTGCTGGCCCACCCTGCAGATTTTAGATTTATCAGCCTCCTCAATCACATGAGCCAATTCCTTAAAATAAATCTCTATCCTGGTTTCCTTTCTATGGACAACCCTGACTAATACAGCTTTGATTTCTCTCCTTCCTTATGTTTACTCTCGGGATGCCAGAAAAAGCCAACTGACTCCATTCCTCTCTGCCTATGCCCTTCCATTGTCCCTGTACATAACTGGATAACACGCACACGCTGATCAACTATTGCTGTATAACAAGCCAGTCCCAACTTCTAAAACTTTAAACAACAGCCAGTTATGATTGCTCATAGTTCTGGACTCTGCTGGGCAGCTCTGATGCTCCGTGGCAGCTGGGCAGCATTCAGTCTGGAATGTATGAGACTATCATGACCCTTGAAAATTTGATGTACCAAGAAACATAACCAGGAAGAAAGTTTTCTCCCTCCTTATAAAAAGTGTTTTATATGCTTTTCATTATTCCTTTTAGGAATGCCTATTCTCTTCTGCTTAACTCATTCTTTATGATCCAGCTCAAATGTCACATGTCCTGAGAAGCCTTCTCTGATTCCCTAGGCAAAGCCTTCTTCCTCTGGGTACCTGTAGCACATTGTTCATAGTTATATTGCTAACATGTATTACATCAAATATAATGGTTTGTTTATATGTATCTTTCTTGGGCTGTAAATTCCTTGAGGGCAAAGACCAAAGCATTTTAAATTTACGTCCCAGCTATGGTGCCTGAAACCCAGAAAATGTTCAGTAAACTTACTTGACCAAATTAAACCTCCCACAATCTAACCCTTACTCTTACCCTAGCATTGTAACCCTTATTCTAATCTCGCTCTCGCTCAAGTTACATTTACACTTGTCAGAGTCACACAGTTTATCATGTATGTATTCTGTAATAGTTCATAATATTAGCTTTCTATCTCAAAGTTTTTAACTCCATAGAAAAACTATGGTCAGTAAATGTTTATTGATGACCCACTTTGTTAAATTTTGCCACCATTTAACAGTGTTGGGCACATAGTTGGCCTTGGAGAAATGATTGTTGACTGGATCAATAAATTACTGAAAGTCTTCCTCGCCCCCGCCCCCGTTTCTATGAGTACAAAAGCCACTTAAAAGCCACCAAAAATGAAAATTAGTAAAAAAAATTACAAAGGAGTTAAGTCTGTCTTCAATCTTCATTTTATTTGTCAACCCCTCCTAATATATTAGATGGCTTCTGATGGCGAGGTCATACCACTTGTCATACACTTTCCCATAATTTTTTCATTTAATGGATTTAAAAGCAATATAAAATGCTGCCAAAGCAGTGCTGTTGGACACCATTAATCCTTAGCTATCTACTGTTAAATAACAAAAATTCAACTGAGTAAATCTAAAGGTCAAATTGGCTTTATTCGATGATTCATGAAGTAGGCAGCTTCCCATCTAGCAAACAGAGAGGAGTTCCCTAAAGCTGTAGAAAAAAAAATAAAATTTAATGCAGAGATGAGGCAGAAAAAAAGAAATTATTAGCAGAGAATGCATTGTTTCCGGCAAGGTCGCCCTCTAAAGGGAAACAGAAGGGGTCCATAGGGTGGATTATCTCACTAGAGCGGACCAGGTAATTCCACGGTGACAGGTTAAAGGTTACATTCTGAAAAGCTGAAACTGCAATTAGGTTAAGTATTAAATCCTGGTTTGCTGATGTGGGCCCGAGCACAAGTGATTCCATTTTGGGTCT
>NW_011888787.1:9089573-9114084 GCF_000151845.1 Pteropus vampyrus | reverse complement strand
CTCGCATGTGTTCCATTGTCATATTTTTTAAGTAAATGTTGCATTCGATTGCATTTGATAGACTTCTCTCTTTCTCCCCTCCCATTTGTCACATTTCCACTGTGTCAGATAGCACTGGAGGGACTGTGAGCGTTTTCAGGGAAGTTGATTTGGGGATATACTTAATGTCTTCCACAGTCGCTCTGTGTATAGTGTAAAATACCGTTCTCAAATTACTAAAAACATAAGTCTAATACAAGCAAATAGTGAGCATGAGGCAAAATCTCATCTAACTCATCAGTGAGGGAACCAATGGAAGAGCTGCTTAAGAAAGGATTTGAAGAACTGGAGTGTATATTGTTAGCAGGGAAAGGAAGAACGAAATAAGATTGCTAAGTTACGTGTAAAGCTGTATAATATCCTACCAATCAATAAAATCATAACCTTTGGTGTATCTTTGCTATCATGTAGGAAATAAGAAGTTATTCTACCTTATCAATTTTCTACAAGTTAACCTCTAACTTCTCAGAACTATAAATTGTTTAGGGCTACTCACTTGTAGATAGTAACTCAGAGAAAGTTCCAATCCCCAAGAGAGTTAGATGTCTGTGAGAAAGGCCTAATACTCTGGTGTGATATTAAGTTATCATGCAATAATCAATTTCCAAGTGTTGAATAGTTTTTCTGCATCGTAGTGAAGTTGTTGCTGGGCATCTTGGTATAAGAATGGCCACCGAATGGCATTCTGACAGGAGGATGCAGGCCCAGAGTTCAGATCAGAACATGAATGTAGCCTATGGGCCAGTTCTGAGCCTCAGTTGTCAGTGAAGTAAAAGAAATAAGATTTGAAGTACATGATTCCAAGAGTCTGTGGAATTCTTGGAGTCATCAGACATACCAAATTGCAATTTTTAAAAAACAATTTAAAAGTTTATTTGGGAAAAAAAAGTTTATTTGAGATCTTAAAGGATTCAAATCTGACACATATAGGTTCAGGTAGAAGCCCACTGTGCTCTCAAAATTGTATTTTATATATATAATTTTTAAAAATATTTTTTCTTAACAAAGAGCCCGCATTGTATAAGCCTACCAAACCTGGATCTGTCCTTCTTGGATCAGGCATCTGGAGAAAAACTGCTTCCACAACAGCACAATGACTCTGATCCCATTCTCCGGATAGAATGTGGCAGGACTCCTGGCAGATGGTGGCTGTCACACCCAACAGATGCTGTCTCTGTGTGTACAGCCGAGGAAATCTGTTTGGGTAACTTTGGTCAAATCTCCACCTCTGGTTCAATCCCACGTATGGCTGGGCAGATGGCTGAGCTCACTGGGGACGTAGGGCTGCCTCTTGGGAAGTCAGGATTTCTGAAAGAAAAGTATGGTTGGAGAGGAAATATGACAAATACTTTGGAGACCCTCTAGTATTGAGCCCTTCTTAGCCCATTCGGTAATTTATTGCACCTTAGTTTCCTTATCTGTGGAATGAAGATTAATAAGATCTATCCCACGTACTTCAGAGGTCATCATGGGAGATAAGTGAAGAATTAAAATGTATAAAGGCATAAATTTAATATGTTCTTAAAACCAAAATGACTTTTAACACCAAACTGGTGATCTGATCACAAAGGTGGGGTAGGCGGAATGGACAGAAAGGTTTCTGTCATTTTTTACTCAGAAATGTATTAAGTTGGGGTTCCTAGTTGTAAGAAATTTATTATAAGATATTGAAATCTCACCTAATCTCTCAGACAACTGGAGAACCCGACTCGAGTACAGAGCCAAGAACAAGGCCCCACCACCAAAGGGATTCTTGATCAGAAATACCTGCTCCACCCTTACTGGCCCATCTGAGGCTTAGAACTGGATGTCAGAAGCTCTGCCATCTCTACTGCCAAGCTCATTAAAGATAAGAGGCTACCTTCTTGTGTAGATATTTTTTTTCTTTTTTTCTCTTTCAACCAATATTTATTGAGTGCCTTTTTTCTACTGAAATCTATGTTAAGCACTGGGAATATAACAGAGAATAAAACCAGACACAGTCCCAAATTTTATAATGAATATATAAACTGAGATTATAGTCTGAGAGAGAAATATAATTTTCTAAAAACTTATAATGAAGAAAACTAACCTAGATTGTAGGTCAGAAGAGGTTTTCCTGATTTTCAAAATATAAATGAAAGTCAACCAGGCCACAGAGGATGAAGGAAAGGCACTGAAGCATATTCTTGACTGAGAGAACAACGTAAGTACAGGACCTCTGACATGAGGGGTCATGGCACATTATTATGAGGCAGGAGTACAAAAAGCAAGGGAAGGGTGGGCCACGTATGTAGGGTTCTATAGTGCTTTTAATGGAGATTGGTTTTTAACTTAAGAGAAAGGAGCCATCAAAAGATTTTAAACTAGAGACTAATGTGATCAGATTAAATTTTTTAAAAAGAACGTTCTGATGACAGCATTAAAAATGTATTGGAAGGAGGCCAGAATGGATAGGAGTCCAGGTAAGGTAGGGAGGGGTCTCCAACCCCTGGGCCATGGACCAGTACCGATCCGGGCCTGTTAGGAACCGAAACACACAGGAGATGAGCGGCGGGTGAGCGAGAGATGCTTCATCTGTATTTGCAGCCATTCCCCAGCACTAGCATCACCGCCTCAGCTCCACCTCAGATCCTCAGGCATTAGATTCTCATAGGAGCAGCAGTCTCTGGTGCCAAAAAGATTGGGAACAGCTGCTCCAAGGTGTCTATTAAATTAAGCGTTGGCGGTAAAGGGCTGGAGTTGCATAATTTCTGCTCCTGTTAGAATTGGATTGTGTCCTCCTTTGGACCATAACTCTAATAGCCACTGGGTTTCTGTGTCCAAATCGGTTTGCTGGAATTCCATTCTAGTTCTTGTCATTCACTTCTTGTCTAGTATAAGCTCTTTCTTCAGTAACTCTGACAGCATCCATGTTAACATTTGTTCTAGTTTTGTCTTTCTTGTAGGCCTATCTTCTAGTAGGTTAAAAAGGTTAAAATAATGATCGTCCTTTGGGTGTGGCTTGGTGCCCTCAGGAGCAACAACGTCTGGGTTTCTTCCTACCCTGGAGATTACTTTTTGTGCTAGCACTTTTCCTTTCTGCCTATAGGTGTCTATGTTACTTAATGTGGAATTTCTTCCTTATTTGCTCTTTTTAATATAGGATATAACTCACTGGGTGGGGTATTCATTCCAACATCTGGAGATTCCAGACTAAATCTTCAGTGGGTCTCCAGGGATCCTCAGATGTTAATATATTCTACCTCTAAACTACCTCTTTTTAAAAATTTATTATTTTTTAAATTTATTTTTCTACCCCTAAACCACCTCGAGTAATTTTGGCAGGATGAGTGAGCAAGGCATATGTGCAACTATTGTCCTGCCTTTCACAGCAGTGTTCAAAATATGCTTTATTATAGAGATGCTTAATAGTGTTCTAAGTTGTTTATAATATGGTAAAGCAGCATTAAGGTAATTATTATGGCCAGCATTAGCATCCAAACTATAACAGCTTTATCAATTTGTCCATTTGCAGCCTCTTTATAACTTCAGTAGCATGCCATATGTAGTAAGTAGTATATTAAGTTTAAAGTTTGCCAAACTGATTATGAGCTTTACCAGATTTTGGTCAATTATAAATTTAACATAATTTATTAATCTATACTTCAAATTTGGCATGGAGTATGATATATCTCACAGCACCAACAAATATTAATTATTATTATTTTTAGATTGGGTTGCCCACTACGCCAATTGTTTGGGGGTTTTTTTGTTCTAGAAGGCAGCAAAAGTTATGCTCAGAGACTGATTTCTGTCTTTGCCAGCAATTTATTTGGCACATGTTTGCAGTGGGAATTATAATAATTTTACAGACTGATAGTATACAGGATAATATCTCTTAATAAGCAAAAAAAAAGAAAACATACCATACTCTAAGCAAACGACAGATTAATCACACTATTGTCCCAGGCAAAGAGAGGTGAGGGAATAGAGTCCAAATTTAATATGAGGTGTACTGTTTTATTTGATTAGGCACTCATGTAGAAACTCAGAGGGTTGGTGACGAACTAAAGAGCTAACTTCCAGCTGCCAGAGCCAAAATGAAGATGCCCTGTGGATAGAGCACACTGTGAGGGAACTGTTGGTAGGCAGGATGGTTTCTTTCACAGGCCCTTTAGTGGTTTATCACCACGGTCCAGGAGCAAATGCCCCAAGGGTCTTCTGAGAGTTTTTAGGTTAGGGAGGAGTCACTTAGCCTTGGTATTTATAGTGTAAATGTGGCTTGCCGTCCATTGTTTTTCCATAAGCTCTTATCCGGGGCCCCTCAGCAGCTGGGCTGCTAACTACTTATCAGTGACAACAGATGTGGACCAATGACATCCAGGCACTACTTACTTCATTCTTATATCAAAGCCACCTTTTTGCAAAGGCCAAATAGAGGGAGGACTGATCATTACAGTTACTCACCTTGGATGATTTTCAAAGGTTTGAGATAGAACCTCTGAATATTCCTTATTTCTTGTTAACAGTTTAGAACAAATCTGGTATCAAGTTCATGACCTATTTGCTGAATGGATCAATCCCATGTGTAATCCTGGCCATGCTATGTGGTTGGCAGCCAAACAAAAATGTCTCTGGCAAAACATTGTTTCAGAGTTTTGATTGCTAATGAGAAGTTAAAAGTTAACTGTCAGACATTTAGGAAGAAAGTAAGACTGCAATAACATTTTCAAGATGAACTTAGAATATAATAAAAATGTTCAATACTGTTTTAAAAACAGTAATGGCAAACACTTGACACGGTACATGCTACGTACTGTTTTAAGAATTTACATAGCTATTAAGAAATTTGATCCTCATAAAACTCTCTGAGGCAGGTAATATCCCCATTTTAACAGATTAGGAAATGAAGGCAGAGGAAAGTGAAGCCGCTTGCCCAAATTAAAATAGGGGAGCCAGAATTTAATCCTAGGCATTCTGACTCCAGAGTCTGTGTAATAAAGGAAAGAAGCATAAGAACTACACAAACTGACTAAATATTAAACCAAGTGACATTCAGAGCCTGCTACGTACCGTTGGCGCCGTTAGACTTGGAACCTGGTTGATCAGCCATATGGCCAGATCATGGGGAACCTACAAAACAAAGGAAGATTCCTGCTGAGATTACTACCTGCTTACCCATCCCTTTAACGCTGCTTACCCATACCACGAAAGGAATACAGGAAAACAAAGACTTTAAGCTGTGCCCTGCACAAGTTAAAGATAAACCCAACCACTCATTCTATTCTTCACTCGCTATAAGCAGTAATTTTTCACAGAAACTAAAAAAAACATACAAACCCAGCTCTTTAGATGCTCAGGGTCTCATTCTCTTACTCTTGTGAGGAGATCACATCTCTCTCTCTGTGGAGTGTTATTCCTTCTCTGATAAACTTTCCTTTGTCTTTAGCTCTGGCTGGCTCTTGATTTTTTCCTGCACGAAGCCAAGGACCCTCTCTCGGAGGGCAGGAAGGCAGGCGGCAGGCTTGAGTCCCCACCAGGGGGATTCATCCCGTCTTGCATCATGTGCTTTTAACAACTGTTGTTGCCTGTGTTCCTCTCTTTTTCAACAACATCCCAATTATGTGAAAAAGGTGGAGAGGCATTTTCAGATAACTAAGAGTTAACTATTTAAACCTTAAATAACTGTAATAATTTTATGTAAATTTTTCTAAAATATATAATCCCATGCCCTAATAACTATAATTTAAATAGTTGAGGTTCATTCTTATGACTGTTATCTTACATTGTAATTAACTGCTCCACCCTTGAATAAAACTGCCACATCTTTGAGACATATGTCCTCCTGTTATACTGTTATATTATTTTTTACCATTTCCTGACATGGCATTAACTGACTTCCTGGACTGTTCTCACATTCATTGAAGACTTTGTTTTTTGTTGTTGTTTTTTAGGCAGCTCTTTTCATTTTATTAAATTTATAAATAGCATATGTTTTCTATACTTTTTTCAGCCAATTTTTTAAATTTTTATATTTTTAATTTTTCAATTATAGTTGACATATTAGTTTTAGGTGTACAACACAGTGATTAGACCTCTATAGAACTTATAAAGTGATCGCCCCGATAAATCCAAGACCCATCTGACACCATACATAGTTATTATAATACTACTGACTATATTCCCCAAGCTATACTCTACATCCCCATGACTCTTTTGTAACTACCAATTTATACCTCTTAATCTCCTTCCCTCTTCACCCATTTCTCCATCTCCTTCACCGAAGACTTTGGATCAGTCGTTCCAACAAAGTAGAGCCAATAATTAATTCATTTGTTCATTCAATAAATAGATATTGTGATATCATGATATAAGAAATATATACAGACAGATCTCGCCTTATGATGGTTCAACTTACAATTTTTTGACTTAACAATGGTATGAAAGCAGTAGAAACTGTACTTAGAATTTTTATCTTTTCCTGGACTAGTGATTTGCATAGATAAGCTCTCATGATACTGGGCAGCAGCAGTAGGCCACAGCTGCCAGTCAACCACGTGATCACAAACACTCTAGTGTTCTATGTCACCAGCATTTTTTGGATATTGTGTTCTCGGCACGTTTAAGGTAGGGCAGGTGTATTAAAGTGTGAAGTGTAGGTTAGGTATGTTAGAAGTGCATTTTCTGTTCCAAAAAAAAACCTACGTTCAGCTGCTCACTGCTCCAAAGCCAATACTCAAGAGACAAGTAAGTGTTGGGTGGAGAGAGAAAGTTGCTTTATTCAGGAAGCCCACAACCTGGGAAGACGGCGGACTAATGAAATGTCCAAAGACCATCTCCGAAGTTCTGGACCAGGCAGAAGAGTTTTAAAGGCAAGAAGGGGAGGGGGACTTCCAGGGAACTGGGACAGAAGTCTGTGTTTCTTTAGTCACAGATAATGCTTTTTCACACCAGACTCCTGAGTGCCAGCAGCTGGTCACAGCGACCTTGGAAACATTCTTTCCTTCTATAAAACAAATTCGTAGATTCTCCTGGAGACTCTGGAGTTCTCTCTTCCTGCTTGACAAAGAAACAGCACGTCAGCAACTTAGACTGCAAGCATGAGAACAGAAAGGGTTGAGCAAGAAGAGCAGTTAACATGTGAATGAAGGCCTAATTAAGAGTTAAATTATTTAGTTCTAGCTGCCAAAAATACCAGGGGCTCGGCTACATTTCTACTTCCAATATTTTCAACTTACAATGAGTATATTGGGATGTAACTGTAACCGTGCAAATCTTCTCTTCTTTAAAATGACTTCTCTTCTCCTTGGTTCAAACTGGCCTTGGACCTACTTGCTTCTTTTCTTTCCTTATCCTTCTGCATACTGACAACTACTCCCTTAACCATCAAGCCCCTTAGGTCAGTATCATTCTTAGTAACAAAGCCTCAGGTCTATTGACCACAGAAACAGAGTTTCAGTCAAACTAACGATAACAGGCTCTACACCCAGGAAGGCAGAAAGACCTTGCCAGTATTCCCTTGAAACCAGATAGAACACCACCATGACTGACATCAAGATCTGATGCAGTGCTCAAGGGTCTCCTATTCTAGCACTGACCAATCAGTAGAGCTCATAACCCCCAATTTCCTTAGCTACTGATGAGTTTTCCCCTATATAACCTATTCTCTAGGGGCCATCAGGAAGGCAGGTCTTTGAGCACTAGCTCACCTATGTCTCTGGGCTTGGCGCCATTTCCTTAAATAAACCTCTACTTTCTTTGCTGCAAACTCCTGTCCTTGTCTCTTTTGGTTTGATGCATGCAGGCAAAACGAACACCTTGAGTTTGGTAACATAACCCCATCATAAGTCAAGAATCGTCTGTATAGTTGGTCTTCACCTTCAGTTCCTGAAACAAGAGCTTCTGAGACCCTTCTAATCTCTGGAGTGAAAAAATTATGGCTTTTATGCTAATGAGGTGACTCTACGTGGGACTCTGTATAACTTCAAGTGGAAGCTGGTTGCCAGATAAACCAAATTATATATTTAGAGGATTGGAACTTTCACCCCCACCTATGACCTTATGATTTAATCAATCATGTCAATCTAACTTCCGTAAAAACCCCAAGCAATGTGTTGGTGAACACATCCATCCATGTGTCAATAGTGTGATGCATCCCAAATTTCACAGAGATAGAACCTCTTGCATTTGGGACCCATCTGGGTCTCACTCTATGTACCTCTTCATCTGGCTGTTCATTTGTAGCCTTTATATTACAGCAGTCTCCAAACTTTTTGGTACCAGGGTTTGGTGTTTCTGTGAGAATCTAATGCCTGATGGTCTGAGGTGGAGCTGAGGTGGTGATGCTAGCACTGGGGAGCAGCTGAAAATAGACGAAGCTGCACTCACCTACCACTCACCTCTTGCTGTGCAGCCCGGTTCCTAACAGGCCACAAACTGGTCACACGTCCATAGCCTGGGCGTTGGGGACCCCTGCTTTATAATAAAGGATAGTATCTTTTATATCATGTCTTTTAATAGTAAGTAAAGTTTTTCCCTGGGTGATAGTAAATTATCAAACCTGAAGATGGGGTCATGGGAACTCCCAACTTGTATCCAAGTAGGACAGAGTACTGGTAACCTACCTGGGGGACTCACCTCTTGTGATTGGTGTCAGAAGGTGGGTACAGTCTTGTGGGACTGAGCCCGCACCTGTGCAGTCTGTGCTAACTCCAAGTTGTCAAAGTCAGAATTGAATTAAATTATACAACACCCAGTTGATATTCAAGGAGTTGGGAAATTGGCTAGTGTGGAGAAAGAAGCCCCCACACGTTTGGTGTCACAAGTGTTGTGAGTAAATAGTTTTCTTTTAAATATTTATTTAGTAACTAATATGTGTCAAGTACTGTGCCTAGTGCTGGGAATGATTAGCTGAAAGACATAGACCCTCCCTGTGGTGGCTGAAGATGACAAATAAACATATAGTTACAGTATAGGCAGAGCTAGTTTAGTATTTAGCCAGTATGTATTTGTATGGCTGTCCTGGTTTTACATGTCATCCTTGGAAAAAATTTAAGTACTATAATAGTAACAAACACTTTGTTTTTTCATGACTCAGAGCCTCTGTGCAGGGTAACCCTAACTAGACTATCCTATTCTCTTTGCCTAGTTAGCTCCAAATAATTTTTAAATCTCAACTTATACCTTATCTGATTCAGTGCTTTGAAATCATAAACAGGAGTAGCTTGGTCCAACACCCTTGATTGTTCAGAACCACCTACTAATTTTACCAGATTTTTAGTTCTTGGGTACTTTATTTATGGCTTATGTTACTCTAAATTTGTCATTGTTTTGTACAATGTTTTGAATATTTAATTTATTTTAGTTATACATGGTAATTATTTTAATTATTTAATCATTTATTTGTTCATTAGCATCTACTACATGCCAAGGAATTGATGAAAACACAAAGGACCTAAAGTAACCAAAGCAATTTTTAAAAGGAAAAATGGAGTTGGGAGACATAACGAATTTCAAAACTTATTATAAAGCTACAGTAATCAAGATAGCTTGGTATTGGTGAAAAGATAAACATAATGATCAATGGAACAAAGTAGAATCCAGAAATAGACCCATATGTGGTGAGTCAAGTGATTTTTGACAAAGGGACTAAAACAATTCAATAGGAAAAGAAGTCTTTTCAACTAATGGTGCTCAATCAACAGAATCTCTGTATGGAAAAAAATGAAAATCAACTCTACCTCCCACCATAGGCAAAAATTAACTCAATGGTCATAGACCTTAAGTGTGCAATCTCAAAATATAAAACTTAGAAAACATCATCGCGACCTTGGGGCTGGTAGTTCTTAGAACATAGATATAATGAATCAGAGGCAAAACAAAAAATTGATAATTTCAAATTCATGAAAATAGAAAACTATTGCTATTTGAAAAACACAATTAAGAAAATTAAAAGGCTCTAAAAACAACCAACCACCAAGAAGCTAACATAGACTAATCTATGTCCTCCCAATTGTATACTACTTACAGTATACTGTATGTAGTGATGTTGAATAAGTCTTTATAGAATGAAAATATTGTATTTCATTAAAAAATGGCAACTCAATAAAATTTTTTTAAAGATTACAAAAAAAAACTAAAAGGCAAGCCACAGTGAAAGTTTGTAGAACATATATTAGACAAAGGACTTGTACCCTGATCATGTGAAGAGCTCTTCCAACTCAATAAAAGACAACCATATAAAGAAATAGGTAAATGATTTGAAGTTAGTTCACAATACTAGGTAAATGAATGTCAATGAACACCTGAAAAGCTGTTCAACATCATTAGTTATAAGGGAAATGTAAATTAAAACGAGATACCACAACACATCCTTTAGCATGGCTAAAATTAAAAAATACCAAGCTTTGGTGAGGGCACAGAGCAAGTGGGACTCTCATAAATTGCTGATGGGAATATAAAATGGTACAACCACCTTAGAAAAGAGCTTGGACATTTCTTAAAACGTTGAACATATCATATGACCCAGTCACTCTACATCTCAGTATTTAGCCAAGAGAAACAAAAATATGATTGCACTAAGACTAGTACACAAATGGTCATAATAGCTTTATTTGGAATAGCCCCAAATTAGAAATCCAAATGCCCATCAACAGAGGATTAGATAAATCATGGTAAATCCATACAAAGGAATGCTACTCAGTAATAAAAACAAAAACAAATACAACACAACCTGTTGGTACAAGGAACAAGAATGAATCTCAAAATTATGCTGAGTCAAAAAACCAGGCAAAAAGAGATCAGAGTGTATGATTCCGTCTATTTAAAATTCAAGAACATGGCAAAATAATCTGTTGACAAAAAGTGATTGCCTAGAGATGGAGTTGAAGGGATAGATGAATTACAAAAGGGCACAACAGAACGTTTGGGAGTGATGTATGACTGTCATCTTGATTTGGGTGATGGCGTAATCTTTAATGGGTACTGTCCTCTGAACGTGTTCCCTCCGAATTCACACATTGAAATGGTAACCCCCAAAGTGATTAGCAGTTGGGGCCTTTGGGAGGTGCTTAAGTCATGAAGATGGAGCCCTCTTGAATAGGATTAGTGCTCTTTTAGGAGACCCCATAGAGCTCTGGACTTAAATGTCATTAAATTACTGATTTGTTTTGGCATTCCAGGCACTTCAGTGGCCCAATTCCTATGGAGCCATTCTCTTCCATAAGCACACTTCTTGGCCCCTGTCAACTGGACTATTTACTCTTTACCAAGCCTGATCTTCCCTGCTTCTAAATATAACGACCAGGCTGTTCTCTAACGATAACACTGTCCAGTCCGTTAACACTTGTAAAAACTTAAGGGCCTCTTGTAGTCTTATTCACTTCCAAACACCTTCTCTAGGTTAACAGGTTTTGAGAGAAGACAGATTCCAACTTATTTTTACACCTCTTTCCCACCTCCACCAGCCCTCTCCCCACTCCCATTCAGGGCCTGGACCAAAGTTTATCACTCATTCGGTATTCGCATAATAAAAGAACTCGAATAGGAGGGGGGAAAAAACGCATCTAACAAGTAACTCCACTAGGCCCAACAGGTATACTAGCTCTTCTCATGCTTAGCAAGATGTTTTAACAGACCAGCAAGATGTTATCTCGATCCTACAGTTGAATAAATTCATGCTCGAATGATTAGATCTCCAGCCGGACACTACAGCCCAGAGGACAGAAAGACTCTGCATCGGAATCACACGGAGTGAGGTCCTGACCGTCAACTCTTCCAGAAAATCTTAACTGTGAACTCAGGAGATTGAGACACTCTGCAGGAGTCAGAACCACGAATTTGTAAGCGCACAGCCATGCGAGCTTTCCCCGAGCCGGCTTTCTAGAGATACCGGGGCCCCAGTCCAAATAATAACACATACGAATTGGACCTACAATCCCTTTCCCCGACCCCCTAAATTCCCAGTGGAATCAGAGGCCATGGCAGCGACCACAGCGTGCACAGAACGCGCGGCGGAACTAGGAAGAGGAATCTCTAGCCTATCTGGGCGTCTCTGATTGGCTGCCAGCTAAGCTTGGAACTCTGGGGCGTGTGGCATCACATCCGCCGGGCCCGCCATCTTGTTCCCAGGGGCAGTTGGCGGAAGAGATCGCGCTCCCTGGCCGCCGGCTCGCCTTCTGCCGGGAGTTCTCGCGGCCCGCGTCTCGGCGTCCGCGCTCGCCCCGGAGTCCATTCGTCGGCGCCCTCGTTGCCCTCCCTCACCTGGCTGGGGCACAGCGAGGCAGCCCCCTCTCCCGACGGCGTTCCATGGAGTAGGGTCCCGGACCGTTGTCCCGAAGAGCGAGATCGAGCTTGGCCCCCCCTCCCCCTCCCTTCTCCCTCCCTCCTTCCTTCCGCCGCAACATGGCTAACAACAGCCCCGCGCTGACAGGCAACTCGCAGCCGCAACACCAGGCGGCCGCAGCCGCGGCCCAGCAGCAGCAGCAGCAGCAGTGCGGCGGCGGCGGCGCCACCAAGCCGGCGGTCTCGGGCAAGCAGGGCAACGTGCTGCCATTGTGGGGCAACGAAAAGACTATGAACCTCAACCCCATGATCTTGACCAATATCCTGTCGTCGCCGTACTTCAAAGTGCAGCTCTACGAGCTCAAGACCTACCATGAGGTGGTGGACGAGATTTACTTTAAGGTACGAAGCGTCTAGGCCTGGGCTGGGGGTAAGTTCGGAGGAAGGAGTGTGGCGGAAACGGGCGGGGGCGGCCCCCGAGGTCTGAGGATTTGGGGTGGGGGGGAAGGTTGGGTGGGGGTAGGGAGCAGTTGCCTGTAGTCTGCCAGGGAGGGGTCAAACTGTGGCCGCCCTCATTTCCTTTTCAGATTTTTAGGGCCAGGGGAGCCCGCCGCAGTTGATCTCTCTTCTCCCCCAACCTCCTGCTCCCTTGGGGGGAGTTGGACCAAAGGGTGGGGTAAGAGGAGGAAAGGAAGACTAACTGGAGCCTCTCCAGTTCACAGCTTTAAAATTATTCTTTTTGATGTTGGATCTACTCCGCGCCAACTTGTTGGTGCTTCTCCCGCTCACCCCGGGCCAGGGCGTGTATTGACTTCAGTGTTGGCCTCGTGTTGTTGGTATTCACTATCCAGATAGGAAAATGGTCAGTGCGTGTGTCGGGTGGGGTGGAGGGGCTGAGGGTGGAGAGGTGCTAGTGCAAGAGGTGTACAGAAGGCCTGGAAATTTTCCCAGCAGGAAGTCAGGAGTAAGTGGTCTTAGTTAAATGTGCATTGGGCTTATTTAGAATTATCTGGGCCCTGGGCTTCTGCGGCAGGGTCGGTGCTGGCTTGGCTGTGCTGGGGAGCTCACCTGGCGCCTCCTCACTGCACTCTTGTCTCAGTTCTTGTTTCGTTAGCAGGATTGACTCAGTCTTGCAGCGAGGCTCGGAGCAGCCCAGGGTCGCAGGTAGAGGTATGCACTATTAATCATGCTCAATTGCCATAAATGCATTTCCCTGGGTTAAATGAACAGCTAATTAGATTTTTTGGCCATTGGTTTTGGTCTTCACCAACTAGATAGGCTTTCTCCACTTCTCTGCAAATTATGTAGTTTTAAAAAAAATAACTTCCAGGCCTCCTAAGGTTATGTTTTAAGACAATATTTATAATAGCCTTAACGATCTTTAAATATTTTAGCTGGAGAATCTAATATAACACAATCTGTTTTGTCTATATTAACTTTTAAAACACTTGATAGACAACACATTTTCTGTGATCTGAACGTATCTGTAGAGGTGTTAATTTTCTTTATTTGCTTTTAGGTTTTGTTTTGTCCACCATTTCCCCAATTAAGTAGGTTATTGAAGGATTTTCTTTTTTTTGCTATATTAGTCACTTTTGATAGAAAATCACTTTGAGAATACAGTTCAACTGGGTGTGTAAAGTACACTGAAATTTTGATGTCCTCCTAAAGAGTATTGTAATTGTACTATGAATTAGTGTTTTTAGTTTTTGAAAGGTAAGCCTTTTTTCAGCATGGATGCAGTATGGTGAATATTTAATTAACCCTTAGCTTGATTTATGCAGTAGACCTCAAACAGTTGGGGGTCCTGCTCTTTTTGTGGCAGGCTCTGTTTAATAACATAGGAAAAGAAAAGCTTGTTTTCAAATTTGAAGTACTGTTTTGAAATGACTTAAAACTGCTAGAAATTATTTTAATTTAGTTATAAAACTAAAGACCCAGGTTTTGTTACCAAGCCATTCAGATCAGATGGTCATTGAAATATGTAGGCTTCCAATTACAAAATCCTGTAAGTGGATTTTGTAATTGCATCCACCCCTTTGGCTGGCCTTTAAGGAATTGAAACATCTTTTATGCAGCAAGCTGGGGGAAGGCAATTAAACAGTAAAGCAGAGCAGGAGTCTGCTGAGCAAAATAGTGTAGTGCTTACATTTAAATGCATGGTTTTCTGTCTGTAGCCACTGAAAAAGACTTCAAAATTTAACTAGGAGGGTGGGTAGGGATGGAAATGTACTTTTAGAAATATATAGTGAAAACAAGA
The DNA here is from genome assembly GCF_000151845.1 of Pteropus vampyrus. Classification (NCBI taxonomy): domain Eukaryota; kingdom Metazoa; phylum Chordata; class Mammalia; order Chiroptera; family Pteropodidae; genus Pteropus; species Pteropus vampyrus. The sequence continues at coordinate 9,099,542 of NW_011888787.1, read as the reverse complement.
TTTTATTTTTGTTTTAAGTTAAGAAACAATGGCTCTTATCTTTCCAAAAGACCTTCTTGAGTTACATCTTTTCGTAGAGCTAATATTCTTTCTTCCCTATTTTTAGGTCAAGTATGTGGCTTTTATAGGGTGTGCACCTTAGCAAAGATGATACTGTATCTTTGGGTATACCTAGTGCCATGAGTAGTCACATCTATTATTGCCACAATTTATATTCTCTGGCAAAAAATTGAATTGGTTCACATAATTAGGCTGAAAATAAATTACACACTGACAAGAATGATCTCTGTAGGCGTGGCCTTTGTAATTGCATCTTTAATCAGGAATGAATATAATGCCCGATTTTGGTAAAAAAAAAAAAAATGCATGAATAAAATGCCGTAATTTTGCATCACAAGTAACTCCTGTTAGTGTTTTAGCATACTTCCTCGAAGTCGTTTTTCTTTATTATGTAGAATTTTAATCACCATAAAATTGAACTCACTAAGGCTGTCCTAAAAGTTTTTTTGAAATATTTAATCTTCATTAATACTTTTTTAAGTTGGAGCTTTAAGTCAATTTTTAAATAAGAATTTTTATTTTTTAAAGTAACTCTTAATAAGACACAAAGTTGTTGTATCCAGTATCTTCACAAGTATGTGGGGCTGGAGATTTCCTGGCTCCACACGTGTCGGCTCTCTACAAAGCGGGTGGAGTTTCTGCCCTGAAAGCTGCTTAGGTTATGTTAAAGCCTGATAGCTTCATTGGTGCTCTTTAAATACCTGAGCAGTTTTTCAAAGATGGTTTACGTACTTAATGCGTGTGAGCAAAATTACATACATCATGTCAAAATACCCAGCTTCCAAAACTTTTGGAAGAGCTGCTCTTTTATGGAGTTGGGTTTATTTTAATCACACTTTGAAAAAATTTGAAGTATGCATGTTTGTTGTGTTCCTCTTTTCTATTTTCAGGTCACACATGTTGAACCATGGGAGAAAGGAAGCAGGAAAACGGCAGGCCAAACAGGGATGTGCGGAGGGGTAAGTAGAAGTACGTGCATTTTTCAGTTTTTCTGTGTCTGATAACCAAGTTTATATTTAGAAAACTAGAAGTCTAGCAGTTATACTCAAATGACAGTTGGCAGATCTTAGAAGTTTGTTTTTTAATCTCAATTCAAATGTCCTATGAATGGGGTTAGAAAAGTATAATTTTTTTTATGCTTCATTCTCAGGTCTGGGTTAACAGGATTAATCAGTTGGTGTTAAATATCTCTTAATTTTTTCACTGCTTTTTCTTAACTCTTTCCGCTAAAGGTTCGAGGTGTTGGAACAGGAGGAATAGTTTCGACAGCTTTTTGCCTGTTATACAAATTATTTACTCTGAAGTTAACTCGTAAGCAAGTTATGGGTCTTATAACACACACAGACTCTCCATATATTAGAGCCCTTGGATTTATGTATATACGGTAAGCATGCATTTTCTACATTTCCAAGAAATATCTCATTTAACTCACATAAGCCTAATCAGGCTTTTCTAATTCTAGGTATACACAGCCCCCTACAGATCTATGGGACTGGTTTGAATCCTTCCTTGATGATGAAGAGGTATGTCAACAAGGGTAATAATTACTTTTCTTTTGATTACTCTTATGTTTTTAATGTCTTTCATTTATTGGAGGTTTAATGTCTTCCAGAATTTTCTGTATAGTTAAATTATTTCACTCATACTTTTGGAATTAATGTCATTTTCCTAAGACTTGGTGGATTTTACATATTTTTGGTTAAATTTCTTAAGTTTTATTGCATTTTTAAATTTCTTAAATGTATTTTGATAACTATTAAGAATTTTCTCTTAATTGTACTACGTGTATGGTATTGATCTTATACAGTTAATAGTGACTTTTTAAGGTGGGCCATGCTCAAGAGTGAAGTGATAAGACATGTACATAGAATACTAATTACACCTTTTTTCCTGGAACATTTTAGTTCCTTACTCTCTTTTTGCAAATATTAGTACTCCCACTTGCGTAGAAGTGCAGAATTTAAGAGCTGGGTGGGACTTAAATAGACTGAGAATTTAAATGACTTATTCAAGGTGACCAATTACTTACGTTCTAGCTTTCAGTTCATGAAGCTAGAAGCAAACCTTTTCTTTAAGTTTAGGTTTTGTTGTAATTACAAATCTAGTTTCTCATTCAAGCTTAAACGGTTGAATTTCTTACATATATTCAGAAAAGTTACTTTGGGAAAAATTACTGTTTCAGATTTAAATCATACATGTGTTAATATGCTTCATAGTGAAGCCCAGGGTCTCAGAAGGGACTATTGTGAGCTGTATTGTTCCTATATCTGCCCTTTATATTTTCGAGTTCATAAAGTAAACTTTGAGAGTTGTGTTTCAGTAGTCTTCTTTTTTTTTTGAATTTTATTATTTATTATTATGCCTACAGCACCTGGTCTTCGTAGGTAGTCTCTTATCCAAGTACTAACCAGGCCCAACCCTGCTTAGCTTCCGAGATCAGATATCGGGCTTGTTCAGGGTGGCATGGCCGTAGACCATGGGCCGTGGCTCCACTGGGGCGTGAACCCAGTACTTCTGCGTGTAAAGCAGATGTGCTAACCGCTACACCGTGGAACCACGTCCTCAGTAGTCTTGTTTTTAAAGTTTATATAGTGACTTTATTGAGTTAAAGGATAGTTTTAATGGAATTCTTTCTAGTGTGTTACTATTATGTGCACACCTAAAAAAAATTCTCATATAGACATGGAAAATTTTTCTCTGCATTTTTTGGGCCTCTTTAGTGAGCTGATTAATATCTCAAAGGAAGCAGAAAGTGTTAGATGATAAATGACAGTTTTGAAAGCTTTTTTTTTTGATGAGATTTTTTTAGGATGAAGCACTTCTCCCTTCTATATTTAAAAAGCATGTTCCTCTTCATAATTGATATTATATAGGTTTATTTCTGAATGCTTCTATTTAATCTGTTTTTCATTGTATTTACAAACCTGAGGATCTCTATTTAAGCTAACTTATTGTTTTCTTCCTTAGATATCTGCAGCGATTATATTTGGAAATACTGTATATCTGAACACTTAAATGTGTGTGAGTGCAAGCAGTTTTACCTTTAGCTCTTGTTTTCCTGTTTAGATAACAAATCTCACTTTCCTTGTGTGCTTGCACTATAGGTTTGGGACTGACAATAGCTGACTAACATGTCCTGAGCTGTGAGAGGGCATAGCAAGAAGGCCTTCATGCGGTAATGACCCTTTTCAGAGACAATGGTCATCATGGATTATGCGTTTCCAATTATTTGTTCATTTATTTATTTTCTACATAACTTCTAAATTAGAAACCTCACTGCTTCATGGCAGTTGGTTTGCTATTGCTTCCAGTTTTATTAGGGCTTCATTTTATATTAGAGCTGTTAAAAGACAGTCTTTAGACAAGAATTGTCTGAAGTAGTTCTTATGTAGCTAGGTTACAGTACTAGGAATAATGTGTGCAGACATTTCCACAGAATAAGTATATACTTAGTAGGTATGTGGAATGTAAAATTAAGTTGATTGTTCCACATAGTTTAGTAATGTAAGGGGCTGTTTCATATTATTGCTGAGTGAGATCAGTTCTCTTTATGCCCATGAAGCTGCAGGATTTGTTCTCACCTGCATGCACACACTTAAGCCCAAGTATTTCCCTGTATCATTCATTACCAGATTAGAAGGGTACACAAATTGAAATTGTTCTGTTAGAATTTTTTTTATATTTGAGATTCCAAAAATGGTAATTTTTAAAAATAGTATTCACGTATATGTTGAAATAATTTTTTTGACGGCTAGGTTATCTTTTGTGTTTCTGTAGGACCTAGATGTGAAGGCTGGTGGAGGCTGTGTGATGACCATCGGAGAAATGCTGCGGTCTTTTCTCACAAAACTGGAGTGGTTTTCTACTTTGTTTCCAAGAATTCCAGTTCCAGTTCAGAAGAATATCGATCAACAGATTAAAACTCGGCCTAGAAAAATTAAGAAAGATGGGAAGGAAGGTGCTGAGGAAATAGACAGACATGTTGAGCGCAGACGTTCGAGGTGATGTAACTCCTGAATTACACTTTTTAAAAAAGTCTGCTTTAGACAAGGTCCTTGAAATCAGTTGCAAGTCCTTAGGAAGTTCTTTTTATAGTGCTAACTTTATTGTCACCTTTTTCCCCAAAAGGTCATTTTATGCCTTTCAGGGCATTTTTAGCAAAATTATGCATCTGTAAATGAGAACGAACAAATTTTTTACTTTTTTCTTGACATGTTTATATAAGCTGGGACTCTAAATAAATAATATGGAAATTAAGGTTTTTTCACAGTGCGTGTTATTAATTCAGATTTTCTTCTCTTCCTCGTTCTTAAATATTAGGTCTCCAAGGAGATCACTGAGTCCACGGAGGTCCCCAAGAAGATCGAGAAGTAGAAGCCATCATCGGGAGGGCCATGGGTGTTCTAGTTTTGACCGAGAATTAGAAAGAGAGAAAGAACGCCAGCGACTAGAGCGTGAAGCCAAAGAAAGAGAGAAAGAAAGGCGAAGGTCCCGGAGTACCGATCGGGGATTAGAGCGCAGGCATAGCAGGAGTAGGGAAAGGCATAGAAGTCGTAGTCGAAGTCGTGATAGGAAAGGAGACAGAAGAGACAGGGATCGGGAAAGAGAGAAAGAAAATGAGAGAGGTAGAAGACGAGATCGCGACTACGATAAGGAAAGAGGTGCTGACCGAGAAAAGGAGAGAGAACGATCAAGAGAACGGTCCAAGGAACGGAGAAGTAGGGGTGAGGTAGAAGAAAAGAAGCATAAAGAAGACAAAGATGATAGACGGCATAGGGATGACAAAAAAGAGTCCAAGAAAGAGAAAAAGCACAGCAGAAGTAGAAGCAGAGAAAGGAAACACAGAAGTAGGAGTAGAAGCAGAAATGCAGGGAAACGAAGTAGAAGCAGGAGTAAAGAGAAATCAAGTAAACATAAAAGTGAAAGTAAAGAAAAATCAAATAAAAGAAGTAGAAGTGGCAGTCAAGGAAGAACTGACAGTGTTGAAAAATCAAGAAAACGGGAACATAGCCCCAGCAAAGAAAAATCTAGAAAGCGTAGCAGAAGCAAAGAACGTTCCCACAAACGAGATCACAGTGATAGTAAGGACCAGTCTGATAAACACGATCGTCGAAGGAGCCAAAGTATAGAACCGGAGAGCCAAGAAAAACAGCATAAGGACAAAGACGAGACTGTGTGAAATATTTTTGTGAAAGTGGATCACATTGAATCCTATAAATGTTTGATTAAATCTGCTTCCCCCGTTCCCGAGTTGAGATTGTTGCAGTAGTTATGCACTCTTCAAGCTCCCTGTAGGCTGCATTTTCATTTCCTCTTTTGTGTAGGGAAGTGCCTTTGTAATCCCATTTATTGCATTGATGTTTTCACCCAATTGTTGAGTTTGATACATGATGCACAGATTGTTCTTGCATTTTTTGTTTAATTGTTTTCGAGATGTACAGTCTGTACATATGTCCTGAAAATGTTTTAATTCCTTTGGCATGGTTGCCATGTTGGTTAAATTTGTATAAGGCAATAAACTGCCACTAATTCTATTTTTGTTTTGTAGGTGTGGGATTATGGTTTGTGTATTGAATTTAGCATGGCTGTGCTTTTCGTAATAGAATGCTAAAGACTTTGAGAATGGATCTTGGATGTCTGTGATAGAATTATGTGCTTTCAATGTACATGAAGGCAGCAGTTGTAGGATTAACATTCTTGTCCACTGTATATTGGAAGGCTCTTGTTAATATGTTACACTTAATATTCTCCACAGTTAACTTTAGAAAGAATTTATGAGAAGTTAATTTCTGGTGCAGAGGTTTAAATTAGGCTGTGATTTGATCAAAAGTCCTTTTAGCATTCTACCTCAAAGGGACACTGTTAGTATGCCTAAAATTTATTCACTTAGTTTTCTTTTTTTATTTGAAAAATTACATGACATGTAATCTTTTTTTCTTGAATTTCTCAGATTTTAAAGTACTATATTAAAGGAAAAATTAATGTCTAAAGCCTAGTATTCTTGGAGAACCCTATACTAACATGAAATCGGGGGGCGGGGGGCAGAGTAGAGAAATAGATGCAAGCCTCAAGCTTCCAAAGTGTTTTTATAAATGAAAAATAACTTAAATTATGAAACAGCTTCATATAGTGTCCTTTTTTTAAAATTCAAAACTTTTTTATTGATAATGAAGATTGCTGTTTGAGTTTTTAAACTTAATCTAGAAGACGTATTAAAAGTAATGCTATGCTGCATTATTTAAGATTATTGGCAAATTATTTGGTAGATTGTTCTTATGACTGTATTCTGATTACAGAGAACGATCATGAGTGTGGAATAAATACTGGATTAAATCCTTACCCTGGGTGTTGGCTTTTCCCCCATGTGTTTTTTTTTTTTTTTTAAGTATTTTTATTGTCTGAAGTAAAATGCCGGTAGAGTCACAGTTTGTGTAGAGGGATATCTCAGTGGCCAGAAGATAGGTGAATTTTAAGTGCGTAGACCAGACTGGACATACGTTGATAGTCAGTTATCCTTACTAGAGATACTGGCAGTTCCCTTTGTTGGTGGGTGTGGTGTGTCCCTAGACTCTCTGGACTGAGTGATTACTCAGTTTCGCATCAAAGTTACTTATTGAGGTACTTTGCACTTGGATTACGTATTAGAATCATTTAAAATTTGGACCTTGAAGGAACTTTTATATGTTGAGTCATTCTTAGAGAAATAGAGGCTAGGAGTGATTTGTTTCATCAAGAGGACTAAAAGCATTCCTGACAACCCGTGCCATACTTCCATTTGTTTAATCTTGCTGTTCATATTGGCTAAGTGACTGGGCACTCAGACGCCACCTTGCAAAAGTGTCAAGTGGAACAAACTAGGATATTTAAAGAACCTTCCTGTGTGGGCTTAACATTTGTACTTACCTAATTCCAGAAAAATCTCATTAAATGAAGGAATTCCTCTGTGAAGATGCTATTTTTTTTTTTTTAAGAGTAGAAGATTCAGTCATCTTAAATTGAGATCAAGTGAATTAGCGCTAGATGTGGAGATTAGAAAACTATATTCTTGAGTAATGAAAACCAGTATATCTTAACTTTGAAAATATTTTTAGCATTCCTAAATTAATGATGTTACTCCTTTGAATATAGTTTTTATCTGAAATGTTAATTCAGCGATGTGTTGTTTTACGTTAAATGTGGAAAGAATTTATTTCAAAAGGAGGGAAAAGTATCACAAGCTGCATTTGATTTGTGAATTTTAAAAGTTTGCTTTTGAGGAACATTTTGACCACATGTAATACTAGTTAATGCCAAATATGTGAATGATTTAATTTGGGGAGTGGATTTCTAAAAGACTGGGGAAACAAGTGGCTGTGAAAAACATTCCAGGATTCTTTCTTAAAACATGAGAAAACTTGAAAGCTTTCTAATAGAGCTTAATATAACTAGCAGCCTCCATCTAGTTTTTGGTCTCAACTTAATGAAATGATTTCACCTTTCCATGTATGAGTACCTTCATTTGTTTCTAATGTTCACTTTGCAATTAAATGCTATACATGGGCTAGTATATTCTCAATCTTGAGATTTCAATATACAATTTCCATTTAGTGTTCAATTTCTTAGTTCCTTAGTTCCTCTAAGGCAGTGGTTCTTAACCTTTGAGTTAGAGGCCCCTTTTTAGGAATCAAATGAAAGTTAAAAATGTCTAAGGAAAATAAACTCAGATTTGCACATAAATTCAGAAGAACTTTTGTGCCGTTTAACTGATTTTTAAAAAGATGTGATTAGGTGTACAGTAGTTGGGAATGAATAGCAAATTTAAGTTCCTGAGAGTAGCTCAAAGGCAATAGTTAACTGGGTTTGTGTTTTGTCTTTTTACTTAAAAGATGAAATGGAGAAAAAAGTTTAATGGTATTCACTTAATTCCTCTTCCCCCAAAGAGTTTTTTATGAATATGATTAGTTTTTGATTTGAACACAGAGACGAGGCCCAGACACTGGCAGTTTTTTTCAACTGATTCCAATGTGCAACTTCAGTTAAACACTAAATGACCCAACTGTTGAGCTTTAAATTGGTGGTTCTGGTCCTAATCTGATTCTGTCGTCTTGTAAATGCTGAATTCAGCCTTGAATGACTAACCCAATTTTAGGACCTTCAGTAGAGCTGATTTTACGGGGAAGGAAACCTGTCTCTGAAATTCTTCCATCATGGCATCTTATGAGATTTCCTAGCACTTAACCAATACTTTTGAAGTGGCATTGTTTCAGTTTAGGATCACTGACTATCAACATTTGTTACTGAAGGAAACAGTATGTATACAATCAACCGAAAAATATTACCATCATAGCTGACTTAAAATTGTTTCTTAGCATCGATAGACAAAGAATTTCTATTACATAATCATGATCCATAAGGTAATGCACAGGCAAAATGTATTCAGGTTGGGAGTTATCTTTTCGGCCTTTCACAAAAATGAGTTATACTTGTTCAAGTTAAACACCAGCTCCCAAGTGCACGCTTCATTGCCCTGCTGTGTGATACTGGAACTGAGCCCTTAATATTACTCTTGTCTGGTGGCACAATGCTAAACTTGTCAGCAGAGGATGCTTGAGGGATGCTACAGAAGAAAGATGGTTCTCTTGGTTCTGTTTTCTTCTGCAGTATATAAGGCCATTGGTATGCGGGCCACCCTGTGACACTTCATGGAGGGGATTTCCCGACAAGTCCACTGGTCCCCCCGCAAGTCTTGATAGTGCTTCAGTCGGCACCTTCCCAGTAAGTCTCACTGGCACTGCAGTGGGTGGCTTAGTTCTAACGAGTTTTGTTGACATCCCCTCCAGCCCCAGGCTTCAGTACCCCAGCAAACAGTGGGTCACAGCCACGCCCTCTCCGACAGTCTGAATCTCAGTCCTGCAAGGGAAGCTCTTCCACATTTTTTCCTTGAGTCCTCTGCCTCAGCCCCAGAGGTAGAGGCTGCTCCTACTCCTATATTCCTATATTCCTAAGAGTTCCCTTTACCCTTAGTGATTAATCCCATTGCTGGTCATTCTTTTTAGTTTTTGTTCCATATGGATGACCATGTCTTATTTCTCCATTTATTGACTCATTCTTCCTTGACCCAAAGCTCTGTAATGTGAAATCTATTAATACCAACCATCCTTATAAACTCCAGAAACGAATGCTTTATGAATTTGCAGGTCATCTTTATGCAGGAGCCATACCATACTAATCTTGTCTGTATCGTTTCAGTTTTTTAGTACATGTGCTACTTGAGTGAATACTTGTTAGTAATTCTTTATATCAAATTCCTCCTGTTCAAATTGCTGTATGTTTCCTGTCTCCTGATTGGACCCTGGCTAATACAGTGGATTAAAATACCAATCATAAGGGTGCCACTTAATTAGACTGGTTGATAACCCCTGATGTAGTCTGATAAAAAGGGCTCAACCCAAGTAAGTTTGTTGAGAGTTTTAAGTAAGTGAACCAGACTGGCTCCTAGAATTTTGACAACTAAGAATTGTCCAGACCTTAGAAGAATGGACAAAACTTGTATAGTTGTCATATGAGGGTGCCCATGTGAAAGAGATAGTATGATAAATCCCCCGAAGCTGCTTTCTAGTTTTTTTGTTTTGTTTTTTTGTTTTTTTCACTCTGATCTGTGGTTGTCCTTGCAATCTACCTCTCTGTCTCCTTCCCACTCCATTTTCCTCTCCCTCCCTTCCTCTCTTCCTCCCTCCTTCATCTCTCCCCGACCCCAACCTGGGAAAAAAGACATTCTAGATAAAATTATATTTCCTTGGTAGAAATGGTCAGCCTGAGGGCAGAAAGGGGATGTAGGAGTATGGTGGAAGGATCAAGTACGAGTTAGGATATGGTAGAGGGTGAAATATGAATGACGGCCACCATAAATCTCATAGTGTCCGGTCTTTT
>NW_011888787.1:9083051-9087753 GCF_000151845.1 Pteropus vampyrus | reverse complement strand
TCTTTCCAATACTCAGGTCTCTAATTTCATGATCTCCTGACCTCCAAAGATTTTTTTTCCTCCACCTGAACTCAGCTGTCAGTTCTCATGGTTACATCCTAGAACAGACCATTACCGATAACTGAAACTTCTCCAGTATCCATTTCAAACATCCTATTCTCTGATCACCAACTCCCATAGTTTTGTTTACTTCCTTTAATATCCTTTCCAACAATTATTTAATTCCACTGGGTTCTCCAGTCTATTGCCCCTATCAACTTTTCATTCTCCATTGCAGTCCCTTGAGCCTCCACTGTAAATATCTAGGAGTGAAATGTTTGGGTCATATAATAGGCGTGTGTTTAACTTTTTTTAGAAATAGCCAAATCGGTTTGTGGTTGTACTATTTAACATTCCCACCAGGTATGAGATTTCCAGTGGCTCTACATCCTTGTCAATTTTTTTCTTCTAATTTTAGACATCTAATAAGTATGTAGTGGTATCTCATTGTGGTTTTAATTTGCATTCTCCTAATGACTAATGATGGTGAGGGTTTTTTCATGTGCTTACTTTCCACGTGTATATCTTCTTTTGTGAAGTGTTTGTTCAAATATTTTGCCTATTATTGTGTTGTTTTCTTATGAGACTATATACATATACATACATACATATTTTTAAAAATGTTTTAAATTCAAAAATTTTGGATGCAAGTTCTCTATCAAATATGTGATTTGAAAATATTTTCTCCCAGTCTGTGGTTTGTCTTTTCATTCCCTAAATAGTGTAGACGTTCTAGATTTTGAAGAAGTCCAATTTATCAATTTTTAAAATGAAACATTCTTTTAGTGTTGTATTTAAGAAATCTCTTCCTAACCTAAGGTCATAAAGATTTCCTTTTATGTTTTTCTAGAAGTTCTATAGTTTTAGGTGTTACATTTAGGTCTATAATCCATTTTGAATTAATTTTTTATATGGCGTGAGGTATGAATCAAAGTTAATGTTTCTTGCATATGGTCATCCGATTGTTTCAGTATCATTTGTTATAAAAACTATCCTTTCTCCGTTGGATTACCTTTGCACCTTTGTTGCAAATCAGTTGTCTACATAAATGTGGGTCTATATTTGGACTATTCTGTTCCATTGATCTATTTGTCTTGATGCCAGTCCTCATAATTAATGTTGTCTTAATTATTATAGCTTTACAGTAAGTCAGAGAGGGTAAATCAAGTCCTTTTTATCCTATCTTGGTTAGAAGCAGGAGTCAGACTGATGAGTTTTAATCCCAGCTCCACCATTTAATACTTGTGTGATTTCATACGACAGATAATGTTTATTAGTCATTGATATACTTGTTTATTGTTAGAATTAAATATTATAGTGCTTGAATTAAATGCTAATTATTTTTAAGAGCTACATAGACATATGGCTGAGCCATAAAATTTATGCAAATAGGAAGGCGGCTCTGAAAAAAAAGGTACTGGAACCGCAGGGTGATGCTGGCGATGGATGAACTGATTGTACTCATGAAGGACCTCCCACTATCTTTTTCAGTACAGGGACAAGCTTGTGTCCTTTCACCTTTTTTTTTCAGATATAATTAACATACAACATTGTGTAAGTTTAAGGAGTAAACCCAGTTGGTTTGATACATTTATATATTGCAATATGATTGCTACAGTATCATTAACCATCAATCACATCACATAATTATCATTTTTTTTTTGTATGAACAGTTACGATCTACTCTCTTAGCAACTTTGAGGATTATGATACAATGTTGTTAACTATGATCACTATGTTGTGCATTAGGTCTCCAGAATTTACTAATCTACTAGTTGTAAATTTGTACACTTAAACAACATCTCCCTAATTCCCCCACCCCCAAGCCCACTTTCATCTTTGATATTGAAATTCTACGGCAAATTATGCCTGACAGCAGGGCTGATCACTTTGTACTGAAACAAGAAGAAGAAGAAGAAGAAATAAAGGTGAAAAAGAATAAATAAAACTGGTCAGGATTCTCTAGTTTAAAATGATCATTCCGCAGTTTCAACAATTTTCTCTACAGCTTTGTGAAATTTTTATTTAGAAACAAAAGTTTTTTTAAAGGAGAACATTCAACACGTTACTTAAAGCCCAGGTTACAGTAGCTTTTTGGCTCACTTGGCGTGGCTTTCAACTCATTTTTTTTTCAGCCTTTGCAATACCTGTCCCTGCCAGTCTCCAAGGGCCCCTAGTTACAGGTCAGCTCTGTCCTGAAGGGGAGGAGCTACTTCCCAGGGTCTGTTCCCAGCATCACACAGCCCCACGACCCAGCAACCTACAGTGCTGCCCTTCTGGGGACCAAAAAGGACCCTGATCACTCTCTTGTGTACCATGTGAGCACTGTGTCCAACAGGATGGCTGGTGGACCCAAGAAATGTTTGTCTTTGATTGGATTCAGTCTTATCTGTCTTAAAATGGTGAGTTGACCATTCTTACCTACCTGTAACTATTTAGGGAAAAATAAGACACATCGATTATCTTTCTTTTACTTTACAGGCCTAGGGGGTAGGGAGATAGAAATCAAAATACTTTTGGCTTATACCAAGATTATATATGTTTGTGTGTTTGAAATTTAATGTGCTTTACTAGAGAAAGAAAACAAGATTATCATTATATTTTAAGAACAAAGATTTCTGAAAAATCTGTCAACAGCTACTGACTTAGCTCAATAGGCAGATTCAGAGAGAAAAATGAAATAGTAATGTGATCCGCCTCCAGCCTCTAAATTCTATTTAGGATTGCTTTGTAGTAGATTTGAGTGTTGGGAAATGATTTGTGCAAATAAACTGTAAGGATTGAAATATTGCTCATATTATGTATAAAAATGTTATGATAAATTTATTACTACTCTGATTGATGTTTCACACTTCCCAAAATGGCATTTTTCTTTATGGTTTTAATTTTCTAAACTTTCCTTTTCAGGTTGCTTCAGCAAAAACAGGTAAAATTTTCTGAAATGCAAGTTTTCCCTCCCAATATTTGATTTTAATTTTCATTGTTAACTCTTGTGCTACCCTGAAATATAAACTCTATAGCAGGAAAATGTATTCACCATTTTCTGAGCAAATAGATGGATCACACTTAAAAGATAAGTCCTTGTAAGATATTCATATTGAGTACAGCGATGTCTAGAGTCATGTAGTCACGGATTTCTCAAATACAGTTAGCCATTAGTAAAGTATTTCAATGGTTGTCATTTCAGTCAAAGGAACAAAATCTTAGTCATAAACAGTGAAGAGTCTAATTTATATAACTTTTCTAATTTGTTTTCTGAGGAATTTGAGGAGAAAACTAGACATGTATTAATAAAAAAGTCTTTTACACTTCCAATATTTCCTCCTTAATATAGACAATGACAACAGAATTGGAAAAAGGCTTTGTTTTAAAAAGATTTTACCAACTTTTTTGGGGATAAATGACTGACGGCAAGGATAATTTCCCTAGAGGCCTCACCTAGTTCGTGCATTCTAGAAATCTAAGCCCCCAGAATGGAAATTTATATTCAGTGGGATTCAGATGATCTGGAGGAACTATGTAATATCGATTACATCACCAATAAACTTTCATGGCAATTCAACATAGGAACAATATTATTTTGCCTATGCCACAGAAAAGGAAGTATGAATAAGGCAATTTAAAAGTTTGAGATAGACGTATGGCTGAGACATAAAATCCATGCATATAGAATAGGTTTTTAAAAATTATTATTGTATGCTTTATTCTTATTCACTTGTTTTATTCTTAAGAAACCTTCAGAATCGACCAGGAAGCTAGGAGAAGGACTGTTTGGCCATATACAAAGCAATTTTCTTAATAAGTGGCCTTTGGGTGGACAAAATCTAGTCTGCTATCTCTTAGAAGCTCCCAAGATATACTGAGCCCTCAAAATGAGTTGCTTTTTTAGTCCCTCACTACTTGAGCGAAAGAGTGGGGTAGGCTGAGATCCTGATGATGCTGTCAATTGAGTTGTCCTGGCTTTTTAATGGATGGGTGTGTTTTATTGATATTATGTAGGAGGTTTCCTTTTGGGTGTGTGTATTTGGCTTCAGCTCTCCGGCATCAGCTGTTTATTGGTGTCTAGCCACTGAGGCCATGTGGGCTAGTTTAGACGTTTGAGTCAGTAGAATGCACAGATGCCGAGAATCAAAGGGTTTCACTTTTGACTCTTCAGAATGGTTGACTGCACGTCTGGGTAATAATGTTTTCTCTTTCGCCAATGCACTAAGTGGGCCGAACATAGAACTAAGAAAGAAAGAAGAGCTGCTGCTAATTTATGTGGCCTTACGCTTCCCATCTCTTTACGGAGCACAGAGAACAGGGGTGTTGATCTTCTTTCATTGCTGTTACTGTTCAGATCCCGCCCTAGAAGCAAGTGTAAAATAGGCAGTCTACCTCTCCAGCCTGTGCCTAACCCAGACTTCCCAGAATCTCACCTACCCTGGCACCTCTCCATGGCAGTGCCACGCTGTCTGGCTTTTCCAAACCCAAAACTTGCTTATCCTGGTACACACACACACACACACACACATACATACGTACACTAACTCTTCCTACCTTTCAAAGTGCCCTTCCATACACTTAATTTTACTTAATTCTTTACAGCAGTCCTAAAACGTAGGTATTTTACATTTCGATGTGAATCCTAAGATGTAGGTATTATTAACATTTCACATTCTCA
>NW_011888787.1:9036685-9081396 GCF_000151845.1 Pteropus vampyrus | reverse complement strand
GAATGGAGGTGGACCCTAGCTGGAGGCAGCAGAGGATAGTCAGGGCAGAGAGAGGAGATGGGCGGCAAAGCAGGCTGGGAAATTCCCAGAATGCCAAACTAGAGTAGAATCCTATGGAATGAATCCCCTCAGTTACTTATTCCCTCCTCTCAGAGTTCTTTCCCACAATTCCTCCCACTCTTCACTCTTTGAAAAGTACAAGAGTGTAAATTATCCCAGAGACATGGGTAGGGGAGGGGAGAGAGGGGTTGTGTGTGGGGGGGACCTCTGAAATCTCATTTCTGAATGAAAGGTTTGAGCCTTCTGGCTCTCTTCTGGAGACTAGATTTGCCTTTCTTTTTCGCTGTTTCTTTCTCAATCTAGAAAATAAGGGCAAAGTTTCCGTCTGTAAAAGGCGCGAGAATGATTTAGTTTGAAAAGTAGAATGATGAAAAAATAATTCTTATACATGTCCTAGCTAATGTACAACTTCAAAATCTCTTTCAGCTCCTGAAATACCCACTATTGATCAGGCATATTCAAAAATCAGCAACAGTATCACTGTGGAATGGGCTATAGTGCCAGGGGCCACCAGTTACCTCCTCACTGCAGAAGATGGTGACACTGTTATTGAAACCATGGTGGCCAATTCCCCAGGCACTGTGACAGGCCTGAAGGCTGCCACCTTGTACCAAATCACTGTCAGATCCATCAGCGCCGCTGGGAGAAGCCAGGCATCACCTCCAAAAGAAGCAAAGACAGGTAGCTGGATATGCACCCTCTTTTGGGCCATTGCTTGTGACCTAGATCAGTTATACTGGGGCAGCAGTTGCATGACGTAATTTTGTGTCATGTGAGTGCCCAGAAGTAAACGCCACCAAATTATTTTAGGGGGCGGGAGAGGGGGAGATTCAGTTATATGTAGAACAGGTGGTATTTAAATTCCAAATGCTTTGCTTTGGAAAATAACCATTTCTTGGCACCCTTAAAAGCATCCCTGCTTTTAAATGTCTGAAAAAAGAATTTCTGTGTTTGACTTCGGTGATCCATCAAGACCATGCCAAATAAAGAACACATGGAAGGGATTTGTTGCACTTCGACTTGCTTGAAATTAAAGCATTTGAAGTTTGTCATCAATATTACTTAAATTGTCAATTTGGTAAATTGTCAATTTGTCAATTTGGTAAAGTTGTACCTAGGCATATTTCTGAAAGGTTGTGTGTACAGTAACATAGTATAAACCATCATTCCCCCCACTGACTTCTATTATGATTACAGGGATGTTTTACCTAGTTTATTACTAACCTCTAGTTGAAAATAATGCCTAATATTAGAATTTCTCTGTTTCCTATTCCTCTGCCAAGCCATTTATAATTTTTTTTCCCTCAAACTTCAGTGTTTATTAGAATCACCTAGAGGACGATTCTAATACACATTTAAATAACAAATTTATAATATACATTTAAATAGCAAATTTGAATAAAACTCTGCCATGAATCCTTTTGCAAAGCAAGTATTTAATTTATACTATGGATCATCAACCTCTAATACTTATTCCTAAGTTTGAATTATCCTCTACCGAAGTTCCATAATACAAACGCACGTGCTTTGTTTTTGTAGTGTTGGCTGCACCAGTTCTAGAAGTAAGCTCTCCAAGTCCAGACTCTATTCTTGTGCAGTGGGAAGCTGTATATATGGCCATTGGATTCTCTGTGTCCATCATGCGAGCCAATGGTTTGGGCAGAATATGGAAAGAGAATACCACAAACACCACGTTGACATTCACCAGCTTAGACGCCGGGACTCTCTATACCATAAAGGCCTATGCGTGGAATGCCAATGGAACCCCTGGGGATGACTCCACCTGCAATCAGAGAACAAGTAAGACTTCTTAGCTCAGTCCCCAAATCTCATTTTTGATTAACGAGAGGGGTTATGCATTGTAGCCATCAAGGGCAGTGTTAAGTGATGAGTATAGAACAGCTGGCAACAGCTATTTAAATTTATTATGAGTTTGTTTATAGTGCCTTGACTATTCCTTGTTGGTAGTTTAAATGCTTACTGCTTGTGTAAAGAAATTCTGATTCCGTAACAGATATAATTAGTTAACATGAGATCATAAGGGCGAGCCGTAATCCACTATGATTGATGTCCTTATAAAAAGAGGAAATTCGGACACAGACATACACATACAGGGAGAATGCCATGTGAACGCGAAGACCACCATTTACAAGCCAGGGAGAAAAGCCTCGCACAGATCTTTTTTCACTGCCCTTAGAAGGAACCCAAGCTGTCAGCACCTCGATTTCAGACTTCTAGCCTCCAGGACTGCGAGACGATCACTTTCTGTTGTTTAAGCCATTTCGTTCATGGTGCTTTGTTACAGCAGCCCTAGCAAAGTCAGGCTAAATCCCAAGTCTCTAAAAACTTCTTAAAGCACGGCGAAACACATGAAGAGAAAAGCTGTAAAAAACCAGTCACTTCTAGAAAATGGTTCTCTCAGTTCTGCAGCCTGATAGAGCTGCTCCCTCCCGCGCTGCCCTGTGCCTGCGCATTCTTCTAGCAAAGCACTTGTTAGGGCAAATCATACTTGAGTTCTCGAGGCTACTGTGAAATCTTAACTGTTTCTCAAAACTGTAGGTCCTCGTGCTCCTGCCAACATTCAAGTCTCATTTGACAGTGGGGCTCTGCAGGCATCTGTTTCATGGGCACCGACAGAAGGCGCGTTCAACTACACCGTGATGGCTTTAAGCGGCTCTTCCGAGCTGAGCTGTAGCACGGTGTTCAGCTCCTGCATCATTTCCTCTCTCCAATGCGGAACACGGTACCTGATTTCAGTTTTAGCAAGTAACGATGCAGGATCTAGCGGATCAGCTTCAGCAGTGACCCTGAAAACCGGTATGTCAACAAGAGCGAGGCTACTGTGGGGCTGGTGAGTCAAAGTGACCGCCATAAGACGAACGAATAATCACCTTACCGTGTTCCAGAACACTCTGGAAGAAGCGAAAACGATAGCTTGCTATAAAAGAAAGCATTGAGTTGGACATTCTGATGAGCAAACAATGTTGACAATGAATCCAGATACTGTGCATTAGAAAAAGCACTTTGAGTCTATGGCCATGCCACCCTGAACAAACTTGATCCCGTCTAATCTCGGAAGCTAAGCAGGGTCGGGCCTGGTTAGTACTTGGATGGGAGACCACATAGGAAGACCAGGTGCTGTAGGCGTAAAAAGTAAAAAAATAAAAAAATAAGGGATTGTAAGCTGACAAAGTCCTTGCAGTCTATGAGGTCAACCAAGGGTTGCCTCGCCTAAAAAATAATAATAATAAAAGAAAAAAAGAAAAAGCACTTCGAAAATTAAGAGTCTTGCTCCTATTCCAGATCTTTCCTTAACTAGTTGATTTTCATCTGTAAGGTTGTAAAAACTCTAAGATCCAGTTTGAGTTATATACAGCGGTAACTGCATACAGCAGATAGCAGCCTCTTCCTTCCATCATGTTTCACAGGCCTAGGCTTGGTGCGAACAATTTTTAAAGATTAAGATGGGCCGTCTGTAGTTCTGAATGTGTTTAAATATCTTCCATTTTTCATTTGGGCTATAAAGACATATGTGGAGAGGTTCACTCCTCTATTTAGAAATATCTATGTGTTTGGGGGATGGGAACTAACATTTAGTGAAGACCTGCTATGTCCCAGGCAATATAAATACATCATTTTACTTAATTCTCATGACCACTCAGTGAGTTAGGTTCTATTATCTCCTTTTTTAGCTAAGAAAATCGAAGCTCAGAGAAGTTAAATAATTTTTCCTTGGGCCTAATGATAATAAGTGTTGCAGATGGAATTCAAGCCCGTTTGCCTGATTTCACTTCTCTGAGATAAAGAAAATGTAGATAGTTATAATAATGTCTACTTGGTCCAAATGTCAGAATTATGTCAAGTTTAAGAGGCTTCTGAGCAGAGATAAATAGAGCCATCACCAAGCCGATGTACTCTATTTCACAGGAAAAAAGCCAACCCCTCAGATCCAGTTCTTATAATTTTCATAAATTAAGGTCACTGATAACAAACTTAGTGATTTGGCTTCTCTTTAACAACAGTAATTTAACATGGATGGTACGTTAGAAATGGTTATGAGGATGGGAGAGCTGAGAGTGAAGGAAGAGATAAAAAATACATTTTCAAAAGCCCAGCAGCTCGAAGTTAGTTATTCAGTTCAGGAGAGAACCATGCAGCGTTTTTCAATCTCGGATGCACATTAAGAGCATCTGGAGAGCTTTTGTAAAATCCTGATACCCAGGCCCCACCAAAGACCAATAAAATGAGAGCTTCTGGGAATGGGGTCTGGATATGAATAGCTTGTGAAAGCTCCTCGGTTGACTCTAATGTGCAGCCAGGATAAAATGCCATTGAAATAGTCCTGAGTATTTATCAGTCCAGGAGGCACCACTGTAGTTTGTGTATAACACAATCAGTCATGATCGTGGGAATGACCTTGACTTATCAATAAAGGAGCTATGTTTAGAAAGTTCTATGTGTTTCCTGTAGCCCACAATTGTGTGATGTATTTTAGGAAGATTTCCATTAGAGATGACTAAAATTTTAAAAGCTTTGAGCTTGAAAGAATAAACTTCATTTGAATCTATTCCTTCAGAAGACTTCATTCTGTGCTGGTCCTGGCTTTGCCTTAACACAGAAACACAGGCAATATTAACCAAGGCGAATCCATGCCTGTTTCTGACAGTCTAGCATGTATTGTGTGAGATAAATTTTAGGACATGCGAGAATGTTTCGTTGGTTTGCACATACTGTTTGATGTATTCCTGGCATCTTGTTTCCTGAACAATTGCAAAGATGCAAAGAAAATCTCTCACAACTGTTTATTATTCATCATTTCCTAGTTGCCTGTGCACCTGGAAGAGTGACAATCCAAGAAGATCCCCCAGGCCACCTGTCTGTGTCTTGGTCCAATGTAGATCTGGGTGATTACTATGTGGCCTTTGTGAAGAGTGATGATGGCTTGGAAGTACACTGCAACACATCCCTCACTCAGTGCAACTTCTTATCTGAATGTGGCTTCACTTACTTTATCAGTGTTTTCGCTTATAACAAGGCCGGGCAGAGTCCCTTGGGCGATGTGTTCAATTATACCACAGGTAGGTTGCACTTCATGCTTATAAAGGGATTTCTGAGTCCACTAAACTCGGCAGCACAATGGATCACCTGTGGCACTTAGTGACTTACATAGACCCCCTGGGAGTCATTCGAGGGCCAAGAATGGAGAGTGAATCTCTTCTCTCACATCCTTTCCAGACTAGAAAGTTTTGGCTTCATGGACCCAAGCTTAACAAGAATGCAAAGTTTAGCAATGAAAAGAGAAAAAAGGATATAGTCATTCAACTCTGCTCTGAAAAATCAAATTCTCACCAAAATCTACTCAGCATTCAGCCCTGTGCTAGATATTGAAGATGCAATCCAATGTCTCAGGAGTTCATTCTTTCTCCGAGACCAGAAAACAGAAGTGCAGAGATACTATGTGGTGGAGAGAGTTGGGGGGGAGTCCCGGGTTCAAGTCTTAACTTGACCACCAACTCATTTATAAAATGAGCAGAATGGCCTCTACCTTCCTAGTTACTTAGTATCCTCCACTGCAAAATGGGGTAAATAATAATGAGAGGATGAATACGAAAAGGTCTTTGTATGTGATAAGACAGAATGCAAATATTTTTATTGGCATCATTATTACTATTACTATGATTCTCCTCCACTAGGCTTGGATCTTCTACAGGGCAGGGATTATGTTTTATTTATAAATAAATTAGACTAAATATGATTTTGTCAGGCAGAGGAAGGGGATGGCATTCCAGTAGAGGGGTCAGCAGGGAAATGAGGACACGTGTGGGGAACGGAATCGAGGAGTCTGGTGTGGCAGGGGACCCGGGGAGACACAGCTAAACATGTAGATGAGGCATAGCTTGTCATGACCCTGAATATCATGCTTAGAGGATTTGCGCCCTATGTAGTGGGTGTTAGGCCAAAATTAGAGCTGGAAAGGCCCATAAGAAGAGTCTTGCAATAATTCAGGAGGGTGGTGGCTGAGGCTCTGGGTATGGGGAGCTCAGTCTCCCCCACGGACATCATTGCTCCTATACCGACCTCCATTCTCTCTCTGCTCCTGCTTTCAGCTCCCTGTTGTCCGAGTGACGTTAACCCCGTGTTGGTGTCCAGTGATAGAGTAGAGATCGTCTGGTCTCCGGTTCGTGGTGCCGAACTTTACGAAACCAAGGCTGTAGATGGGTCCAGCGTGCTCGAGTGCACGGACACTGCTCCTGCTTGCACCCTCTCAGCCCTGGCGTGTGACACCGAGTACAACATCACAGTGCATTCATACAGCGAAGTCCGGGGCAGCAATAAGTCCTGTACGTCCCGATTTACAACCACAGGTACGACACGGCTGTGATTTCACTCACTGACGTATGAACGCTTCACCCCAGCTGCATCCCTCAGGACGGCCTTCGCCAAAAACTGCAGAAAGGCTAACTCCCATTAGCCACCAATATAGCCGCTGTCTTACTACAGAGAGGCAGAGGGAAGGCGGAAGAAGGAAAATGAGAAAAAAAAAAAAAAAAGAGGAGACCATGGGGAGAGTGAGAGGCTTTGCCTGTCAGCCATGCACTCCCTCCGACCTTTGGGGGTCTGTCTATGTTTACACCATGAAGGTGAAGGCCACAAATTAAGACAAACGTTTGTCTTAATTATTTTTGCTTTTAGAGTTCAGAATGCCCCTTAACGTTTTCCAGTTAGTCCCAGGCTCTAGGAACCCAACCCCGTATGTCAGTGTCTGCAAGGTTTCCACGCAAAGGCTCTATGAATTTGGCCTTCACACATGGTTGAAAGTAATAATGGTTGAAAGTAATAATGATCTCATTTTGGGGAAAAAAGTCAGTTTTAGACCAAATGGCCCAGGTGTTCTTTTTGATTCTGAGCGCTTCAGTTACTAATCTAAAATCTCTTAGCTCCTTGCAGTCCCGAAATCAAAAATGTTTCAGAGGATGCTTTCTCCATGATTAACGTGCACTGGCAATCCAGCAATGACGGCGCCACTTACACGGTGACTGCGCAGGGGGAGAAGGGGCGGTACGGGTGCAGCAGCGCGGGAGAGTCCTGCACCATGCGGGGCTTGCCCTGCGGCTCGCTGTTCTCTGTCACCGCGGTGGCCGAGACACAGGCCGGACGGAGCCCGCCCAGCTACAGCGTGCCGCTGGAAACAGGTATGTGGCGACCACCAGCCCGAGCGCTGACTTCACTGGGGTGCTCAGGAACTGTTGTAAGACGTGAACTTTCTTACTTGGTCTACCCTACGAGTAATAGAAATACATTAAACTTAGAGGTCTTCCAAAGAGTCCCGAATAAAAGAATAAAGAATAAAACTTTCAACATTTGGACGCAGGTTCTGTAAAAATATCACCAGAAGACTAATATATTCAGACACGGACATCGAAGGGGAGAATATGTTGGCTCTGCAAAAACATTTATTTGAATTCATATTCCCCCATGATATAATCTACCAAAACAACTAACAAGTGACGGAATGAGTTGGTTTGTTATTTATTTCTTTGGCTCGGCCCTTTCCAGTCTTTCTTTAAACAATGCATTCTGCGTTTCGGTTTCCTGATTGGTAAAAGGGGGATAATGGGTTCATCGGGTGGTTGGTAATATTAAGTTAATTAATTCTGCAGAGCGCTTTGTGTAGTATCTGATACATAGTAAAAGCCTGATGAAAGAAAGCTGTTAATGTGTCATTGTATTGTCTGTGAACAAAATTTAGCACATTACTTAAAGGCTTTGGACATTATTTTCTCTTATATATAACAGTAGATGACACTTGGACTGTAAAAATTGATCTGTAAAAAGCAGTGGAATAGAGACAACGCCAAATACACAGGAAGATTCTAGAGATTCTATAACCTATTTAATGGGTCTCTAAAAAATTGAGACTTGGCTTTGGTATTCTTAGGTGGCTAAGACTATTTCAAGCTTTTGTATCAATTATGTACTATGAAATGCATGAGAAAGGCAAAATACATTTAACTGTAAATGCTATGAAATGAATGTATTGAAAGAAGAGGTGCATGCAACCGTTGCTTTGAAATTTGCACCTGGCATTGGGAACAACAAAGGATTTCTTTCTTATTTGAAAAAAAAAAAAAATTAGAGAGAACCTCACATTACCCACAGCCAGTTAGTGTACTGCATTTGGAGAAAGCACCCACTTTCTATACAGTTAATATTAAAATGTGTATCAGAAGAATTGAGATTTTGCTTACCAAAAGGAAATTTTGCTTAACAATTGAAAGTTTAAGATATTTAAAAGGTTGAATGAAAGGCCTGAGATATTTAGGAGATTGAATGAAACACAGTCAAAATACCATTCTTGGTTGTTTTTTTTACAAATAATGCTCAGTAGAAATAAACCCCCAATTCTTTCTCTTTTTCCTCATTTAAGTACCATGCTGTCCAGCTGGTCTGACAGTAACTCAGGTCACCCAATCAGTAGTCAACGTGAGTTGGACTGTTGGAACCGGGGCTCAGACATATGTGACAGTTCTGGAGTCACACACTGGCCAGTCTAAGTGTCACACCCATCAAAACCACTGCCTCTTGGGATGCATCACATGTGGCATCAATTACACAGTGGCGTTAAAAGCAGTTAGTGCCACCGGATTGACTGCGGACTGCACCTATCAAAGTTATTCCTCTAGTAAGTGAATTCTAAACTCTAGCTCTGTGGTATTGATAAGGACCTTGACTGTTTTAAATCCAGACATAAGCCCTTCTCCACCTACCTTACATTATAAATTCAGATTACTTTCTAAAATGTTTTTAGTTTTCCTCTGAAACTAGAACCTCAAAGTTTCGGAGGCTTCTGTTGGTCATTGGTGCATGGACTCCCTTGATAACAAGGTCCGGGTATACTTTTTCTGAAGGGAGGACAGATTTTTATATGACACTGCTACCTGAAGCACAAAATAACTCAGTCTGGCAGAGTTTTCAGAAAGCATTCAGATCACACATTCTATTCAACTTGAATTTTTTCTTTTATTATTATGCTACTACCCTGCTCTCCTAAACCACTCCAGCTCCTTCCACGGCTTCTTATTTCAACAGGCTAAAAGAGCACTGTCTGCTGACAGTATTGTATCTTGTTCTTCACAAAGACCAAAGAGCATGGAAGGTAAAAGTGGTACAGGGTCAGTAAATTAGATTTCTCTCATAGGACTCTAGTCCACTGAAGTGGCTGCTTGGAGAACTGTTTTTGAAAAACACTCCTAAGGATGCCTCTCAGGCTTGATGGGGAAGAGTTCGATGATCTGTTAGTTGTGTCTGCCATGGGATGTGGGATGCGAGAGTTGAAATATAATTTTGCCATCCCAAGGGTAGAGCCTAAAGACGTGGCTTTTTTTATGCTGTTTTGCCTTATCCTCCCTGATTCTGTTTCCTCATTGGTAAGTGAAATAGTAATAATGATAATGTGTAGCATTTATAAGTGCTACACATCTGTAAGCTGATTATATATACCTTCTTTTGGCCCAATGTCTTTCATTAGATTTACTGCCTAAGTTTTCACCCTCATATCCAGTTCTGGGAATATGACTCATTGCTTATCTTAAAACCAAAAAAAAAAAAAAGAAAAGAAAAGAAAAGAAAAAACTTTTTTAGAAAGAGTAAATCAAATGAACCTGATCATCTATAACTGAATTTTTTAATTATTATACTATAATATCTTTATTTAAGTTACTGAGGAATCTACCGTTTGGTGTCCCGCTTGGCACCTAATGTGTGACCTGCTCTAGGTATTTAAAAAAGAAAAAAAAAGTACCTAGTCAGCTAGCAGGGATGAAGTGTGGACCAGCAAAGCTTGATCACCTGCCTGTTGATTAAGTGACTGCTCCTCAGGCATTATGCTATTCAGTTCAGCAAAATAGGTCTTTTCAATTAAAGCTGAGAGCAGTTAATTATATTTAAATTCAATCCCACTAAAATCATATAAAACTAGGGCATTATGAAAGATCTTGACAAAGATTCTGTGTATTTGACTCATAAGGTTTGAGTCATATATAACACATTACCTGCCAAGTGAGGACTTCTTTGACTCACCATTGTTCTCTATTAAAAATTCATGCCCCCACCGCCCTCACACATGGATTTCTAATCATGTGGCCCACCATGGAAAGAACTACTGAGTACCTCTTCAAATCTTGCTCTAATCATATATTACTTAGACCGGGTTACTTATATTATTTCCCCATAGTATTAAAGGCCATGTTTGTGTGATAGGGGAATAAATGATAATTTTGTTTGTCTGTTTTGTTGTTCCTTCAGGTGCCTGCTGCCCTTTGGGAGTGAAATTATATAGGCTGGGCCCTAATGGCATCCGGATCTACTGGCAAATTGCCAAGGGCTCTGCCAATTACAGCACTGACCTCTATGGTTCCAAAGGCATTTTCACATGTGCCCCAAGCACTGGCCTCAGTTTCTGTGATGTCACCGAGATACCTTGCGGGGATGTATATACTGTGATGGTCTCACCAGTTGCTGAGACAGGACTGAAGCTTACCTTCTGTCCGAAAAAAATATATTCAGGTACAGCAAGTTATGACTCTTTATTTAAAATTAACCCTCAACTCAATCTGTGAATTAAGACTCTGAGCACTCACATTTATTTGCTATATGGGAAGATCAAAGAGGATATGACATTCCTACGTCCTGAAGGCAGATTCTGGCCTCTGGGGACCCCAAGCTTCTTTCGAATTGTGATGCTTTCTCATTTGATTTGGAAACACTCTGTCTCCCTTCTCTCTCTCCTCTCCTTCAGAAAAAGGATAAGCTGCTTGCTGCTTAAATAGTAAAGCAGATTTAAAGTTATTTTTTGCTTTGAGATTTGGAGCTAGAGTTTTAACATAGTCTTAGAGATAATGATAGATACCCCAGAATGTTGGAAATGAAGATAGTTGAACTTTTATTTGCACAGATTCAGGCTCATGACTGAGGAAGAGTTGGAGGATCAGAAAAAAAGACAAATTTATAAATCATAAACGAGGTTTGGAAATATGAGTGGGCAGAACAGTGCGTGATCACGAAACATGACTGTCAGCAACTGCCATCTCACCAGACCTGGCAGAAAAATATTAGCAATTCTCCTGCTCTGGATTCCAGCACCTTCTGCTACCTTGCCCAGGGCGTAGTCATATATTTTTCATATATTTCTAAAAAGAAAAAAGAAAGAAAGGAAATGATGAAGCCCTGTGTTCACTTGCAAAGTGAACTTGCAAATATAATGAAGTATCGTCATAAACTGTAGCCTCTTCTTCCTAAGAGCTCACTTGCAAAGTGAACACAGGAAGAAGAATAAATGTTGGTGCAGAAATCTTTACTGATAACGAGAACATAAAATTTCCAATTATGTGAAGGCGATGAGAAAGTTCAAGGCGGCTCCCGGTGATGGAACTGGGCCACTTCCTCTTTGGGGGCGTTCTCATTGTCTTTGGCTGTCACGCTCTGATTCCTTGTGTTTTCATTATCTTGTCCACAGGACAAGCTGGCCCAAAGCATGAAAGGGGACAGGAATGGGTTTTGGGGTGAGAATGAGCTCTTAGGAAGAAGAGGCTGCAGCTTATAACGATACTTCATTATATTTGCATAATGTTTTACAGTTTATCAAGTGTTTGCACATTCACTAGCTCATTGAATGCTCAAAATAACTGTGAGG
This sequence comes from Pteropus vampyrus, assembly GCF_000151845.1. NCBI lineage: Eukaryota > Metazoa > Chordata > Mammalia > Chiroptera > Pteropodidae > Pteropus > Pteropus vampyrus. Next base: position 9,069,644 of record NW_011888787.1, on the reverse strand, counting down.
TAGGTTCAACAGATTGTATTATCTCCAATTTCTAAATGAGAAAATTGAGGCTCAGAGGCCCCCAAATCTCTATGTACAACCCTTCTTTTCTTCTAACCTCTAAATCTATATTCACACTTGATACCTCCACCTAGAGGTGCCCAAGGCATTTCCCCTCCTCAAGACCAAAAGGAACTTCTGATCTTCTTCAGCAGTTTCTGATTTCTTCCCATCGACCTTGTTTCAGGTACACAAGCTGAAAACCCCGGTGTCAGCTTCCCTCTCCCTCACCCTCCATATCTAAGTAGACCCCAAGTCTTGTCCTGTTCACTTCATGATGGCTTCTAAATCCAACTGTTTCTCTTCGTTCCTACAGCTACTTCTGCGCTTCAGCTCTTACCACCTCTGCCTCCCTCCCCTCCTGCCCTCTTGCCGGCCTCCTTACTATTACTGGAGTTGTCTGTCATTCTAAGACACTGATCTGATCGTGCTACTTTCATGCCTTCGAAATCCGCAGAACTTTCCTATTGTACCGGAGGAAAAAATTCAGTTCTCTGAGTGTGGCATTCAGGGTCCCTCACAATCTGTCCCCAGTCTGTTTTTTTTTACACATGCACCATGAAATAGAAATTTAATCCAAGCCGTTTATGAAAAATTTTAATTTTTTAGTAACCACAATAAAAAAGTAAAACAAAATAAGTGAAATTAATAATGTATTTTAGCTAACCCGATATATACAAAATATTATAATTTCAACATGGAATCTATATAAAAAGATTTGCATTTTTTTTCCATACTAAGTCTTCAAAATCTGATGTGCGTTTGATACTCACAGCACATCTCAGTTCAGATTACCTACATTTGGAGTGGCTACTGTATCGGGCAGTGCAATTCCGGGCTCCATCTACCACTGCTGACAGGACACGAAAGTCACGGGGAATCATTCACACACACCCGCCCCAGCCACACACACATACCATGCCACGTCACGCTTCCAAGCAGTGCCCCTCTCTATGCCTGGAATTCTACCCCACCACCACCAAGGGAACTCCACCACCCACATGTCCCTCCCCTGTGAAATCTCCAACAGCCGTTGGTGGAGTTGGTCTTCTCCCTCTGTCCTTTATGACCCCACATCATCCTTATCTTTACTGTGCCTTATTATTGTGAATGGATTGTGTGTTATTTCCTCTAATAAGTGATAATCTCTTGGACTCCCAGGACTTAGCACATAACCGTAGCCCAAAGTAGTTTAAATTTTAAAAAAAAGCATGAGTCAATGAGTTTACGTGCTTTCCTGTGATCATATAGCCCGCAAGTGAATGTTCTTTCTTCTGCTCCATGCCTACAATTCAACCCTTAGAGAGTCATTCCTCTGATGGTTTGTTAGCCACCAGAAGTCCTTGGTAGTTAGAACTCTAGTGCCATTTGGTGGGGTGCCATCTGAAGCCTGTGGCCAATGACTGGGTGTCTAGATTCAAGTTAGGAAGTTCACCTCTGCTCAATTTCCCTGGTAAAAACCATGCAGTTGGAGGAATTTGTTTTTGTTTTTGGTTTTCAGGGTTGTTTTTTTTTCTTTATTATTTCAGTGTCAGTGATGCTTTACATTGATAATTAGGACAACATTGTAAATGATGATGATCATGATGATGATCATGATGATGATGATAATAATAATAATAATAATAATAATAATAATAATAAAGACTAATATTTTTGAGTGCCCTGTGCCAGGCACTATTATAATGGCTTTATATGTATACATGCCAACTGATCCTTATAACAACCCTCTGAGGTTAGCATTCGTATTCTTACCACTTTACAGATAAACTGAGGCACAGAAAGTGCCAGGGTCACACTGCTAGTAGTTAGTTATCTCCTCCTATCACTCAAACTGGTTCTTATTCATTCTTTGCTTTACTTTCCCTTTGTTCTTTCTTAAGTTTTATCTTCACCATCTTAAATATATCAGTAAATACATTTTAAATGCTGTTTTTATTTATTACAGTAACCTGCTCTGGAAGCACACTTGGAATGGGTAAGTCATTGTTCTCATGGATAAAATAGAAGAGCGTTTTTTTGTTGCATTTTAAAGTGACAGTGAAGTCAAGATCAAAGCTGACTCTTCAATTAGTCAGGAAGGCAAATGATAGGATGTCTGCTTCTGGTTTGCATGGATGGATATGCCCGGGGGCGGGAAAAGGGTGCTGAAAGGGGAATTGGAATAAAGATAACCCTCACTGCCTCCTCAGGTGTGCTCAGTGCTGATCCCACCTAGACTATTCTGGGTGCCCCACGGGGCTGTTCTTGGGCCGGGCTACAGAAATGTTCATGCAGAGTCGTGTGTGTTGACCCAGTAAGTAGCATGTGCTGCTTCATAAGAAGTGCTTGCCACGTTCTCCTAGAGGCCGGCTTGGGTTTGGGCCTTGGGAAAAACCCCAGGGAATACTATCAACCCCAAACTATAGACAGGACATGCATGCTTGTGTGCCTACACACGCCCAGTCGGACATAGCTGACTTCAGAGGTTGTGAATGGAAATGAAGCCTTTCTACCTGTAAACCCCATGGCACAGCCTCCAGTCTGGGCCAGCTCCCCATCCAAGCCTTCCTTCCACTGGCAGCGATGGGCTCTGGAATCTCCCTCCATTGCCTGTCTCTATTTCCTTTCCCAGACCATTGCTTCTCTCAGCACAGCAGGACACATGCTTTCAAATCCTTGCCCTACCTGCAGGTCTGAAATAAGCACAATCTCTATTAATTTTTAAAGAGTTTCTGTTTCCAGTGACGACAGGGCAATAGGCCTGGCTTATTAAAAACCAACTGTGAGGAAACTTCTAAATTATAAAAAAAACTACTTTAAAAAGCTCCCAAAGTACTAATGACCATAACCCCTGGTTTTCAGTGAAATGTGCACAGGCCCAGGTCTGCATTCTTGGAACCTATTTCCAGTATTATGGTAGTTTTTAATCAGTGCTCCCCTGAGCCATGGAGGGGCAGTTGAAGCACCTTGGGGATTCCTCATAGGAGAGGAGTCGTGAATTATATACTAGCCTTCTCTAAGATTTTCTTAAAGAGTTTCAGTGCTATAACCGAAAAATAAAAAATTTAAAAAAAAATTAAAAAATGCTTGCAAATCATCACTCTATGGCATCACCAGAAAGCTTGTTCAAAAACGTACAATCTCAGGCTCCACCCTGATGTACTGAATCCCAGTTGATTCATATGCATATAGGAGTTTGGAAAACACTGTTTGGGCAATAGTTCTCACGCTCTGGTGTGTATCGGTATCCCATGGAGAGCCAAGAGAAAGTGTAGAGGCCAAGACTTGTTGAAGTAGAAGAGGGCCTCCCTCTGCAGTTCTGTCAGGTTTCCAGGTGATTCTGATACTTGAGAAGTTTGAGAAGCACTGCTCTAGATCACTAGCCTCCCCTTCCTCTGTCCCTCTGGACTGCCCTCATCATCAATTCTCCCTTCCTTAGCAAGGTTTAGTCTCCAGCCCGAAATCTGCCTCTCTCTTTCAGTAGATCCATGTAGAAATCCTGCAAGACCGTCAAAAATAAGCATTAGCTGGGTCATTCGAGGGCCTCTATATCACATAGAATTCATCAGGTCTAGGGAAAAATTCTAAATTGCTGTCTCCAATTTCAGCCTTTCTCTTCCCTGTACATGGGGTGAGTCAAATTAGGTCCCTGGCTGACATGGGGCCTCCAGATATGCTAAGGGCAGTCTTGCGAATTTTGTTGGTTTAAGACTTTTGGTCTCCCTTGACTCTTGGATAATCCTAAAGCTTTGCAACAGCAAGAATTTTCTAAGAGACAGATCTGGGTTTAAATCCTGCCCCTATTGCTTGCCCTCAGGGGATTTGCTTTGATTCTCTCCAAGCCTATCTTCCTCATCTGAAAGATGGAAAAAATATTCACCTCATAGGATGTTATGAGGATTAAATGAGGTATAAATTGTTGTGTACAATGACAGGCCCATAACACGAACTTCATAAATGGTAGTTATTAATTCAGGATCAGCTTAGGCTCATATCACACCCTTTTATATTATGCGTCAGTCATTACCACTTTAATGCGCGACTTCTAAGATATTTGCATTTTAACCTCAGTGGTCATGATACCCTAACTCACTGGTTCTCAAAGTGTGGTCTCAGGGCCTACAGCATGAGCAACACCTGGGAACTGCTTAGAAATGCAATTTCTGGGGCTTCACCATAGCCCTACTGAACCAGAAACTCTGGGGTTGGGGCCCCGACAATATTTGTTTTAACAAGCCCTTCAGGTAACTGATACACGCTAAGGTTTGAGAACCACAGCTCTAATTCAAGGAAGCTACTTTGATCCTGGAAATCTGACACAGGTTGGAAGGGAGAAGGAAAACAATCTATGTGAGGTACCTGGCCTTTAACAGGAAGTAGACGAGAGGGGTCTGTGCCTCCATGGGGGCAGCCATCATCTTCAGCATGCAGGCTGCACATTCCACAGAAGTCTCCTCTCTGCAGCTCCCTTGGCTGCTGAACAGGTTTATGTTCTCCTCGCACAATGTTCTCCCTGAACTGTTAAAATTTCGGAGCTCCCTAAGAACACAGAAAGTTGGCCTAGGGGTGGAGAGGAAAGTTCTTTGTCCCGGGAGGCTCTTTGGGAGTATTTGTTTCATGAAGCAGGACAGAGATTCACTCTGGTCAGTTAGAAACTGCTAGTCAGTTTCTTCTTGCCCTTTGAATGGTTCAGATCATCTTAATTGCCTGCTTCTTCACTGTGAAGTGCTGCAAAAATAGCATTTCAGGTCAAAATACTAATCTAAATCTCAGAGACATTTGAGGGCTTTTTAATTTAAGAAAGCGTCTGTGTGTTTGATGTGTTTTGATGGTTCTTCACTTTCTTCCCCTTTTCAGTGATTTACAGAGGGAAGAGAAATGCAGAAAGACATACTAAGCCTCTGATGAAAACAGAAACTTGACCAAGTGAGTAATTTAAATCGAATGGTGTGACTCAAAAGCAAAGTTTTTGGTCTTTGTTTTAAAAAATTCTTTCCGTATCTTTTACAGAGTTGTCTCAATCGTTAGTGTGATTAGAAACGGAAAAGATCTATTAGAATACAAAATGCGTCTAGGATAGGACAAGCTCGTAGGCCTTTCAAAGAACAGCTCTGTCTCCACTTCCCCAGGACAAGGTCAGGCGTGTCCTCACCTGCACAAGAGTTCAAGGACTGCTGCGGAAAAGACTCAGTAGAGAGATAGATCCAGAAAGTCCCCTGGGAGGCTGCCAAGGTGAGCCAGCATACTGGGACGGTCCTGGAAATGGGAAAGCTCTGCTTAGTAGAAATTCTCTTCGATATTTCACATCCAGACACACCGCAGACTTCAACACATCCACTTTGTAAGTGTTTCGTCAACACCAACACTTGCCATGCAGGCTTCTAGACATTCAAGGGCTGGAAATGTTCACTGCCAGAGAAGTTGATACCACGGCACCACACAGAGACACCGCTCATCCCAGAACAATCCTCCACCAGGGCTGCGTCATAGGTTGCATAGCAGCAGCAGCCAGGCCCACCTGTAGTAACAAACACCCTCATCTCAAGTTTGGAAGAAGCTGAGCTGCTTGCAGAGTTCCCTAAGCCAAAGCATCATGTGACGTGACCTTTGCCGCTTGAACACCTGAGAAAGCAGAGCTGCTGGCCAGTTGCTAGAAGGATTGCAGTCATTCTTTTGAGTGAGCAAAGACTATGAATGGAAGGACAGCCGGGGCAGGCCCTCGAACTGTGGCAAACTGATATATGTGCATCCTTTGTGGGGAGGTCCATCAATCTTGCTGTCTTCTCCACTCACACTGTAACTGCTTTTTGCCTTTTGGAAGAGGAAAAGCAATGATGTAAACTATAAATCTGTTGTGCCTAGAAAAATGTTTGTCCTTCGAATGCCACATAACCTTATTTTAAAATAGTATATATAGAACTTGTATAACGCACACACAACGAAAGTGTTTACTCCCCAAAAGCGTAGCTGCAAAGCCAATAGCTGTAGTTAGGAACACTACCCGGAGGGAATTGGAGCGTGGAGTTGGGCTTCGGGTATACTGGGAGGGAGGGCAAACTTTCTTCTATGCCCCCTTTCCCTCTCTGTGAAAGACTGATGAGCGATACATAATGTGTCACTGGTGAAAGATACATAATGTGTCACTGGTGAAAGATACTCCCCAGAGCATCCACACTTGAAAAGGAGACAAGCCAGTCACAGATCTCTAAAAAGGAAACTTGCTGCATCAGAGAGCACTCACAGCGGAAGGCTGAATTTAGTTCACTTTTGTTCTGGTGAATAAACAAGAATTAGGCCAGGTGCCTTCATATTACTTGGGGACCTCATTACTTAGTATGCATCACCCCTAGAGATGCTAACTCAGAAGGTCTGGGACCGGGCCTGTGAATGTATATTTATAATAAATTCATCAAGTGATTCTAACATGTCCAGCTTTGGGAACCTTAAAAATCTTGCCTTGGTGAGTTTTTCTTGAAGCAAAATTTCAGCGATGGGAGGCTGAGAAGTATTACAATATAAACCAAGGCATATTAAAATTTTGAACAGAAATTGGTTTGAATTCCACTAAAGCAAACTAGAAGTGGTTAGGGGCACTCCACTGACAGGTGTTTGGGGGGAAGACTTTTATAGAGAAGAGGTAGAATCAATGCAAGGATATTATTTGATTGGCTGTAGCTTAAGAGATTGCTTTCTTTGGAACAGCCTAGTTAGCTGTTTATGGTTGGTTGTCCTTAGGTTTCGATTTCTTAACCTTGAGTATTTACAGGCTTAGGTTTGGGTTTCTTAAGCAGGCTGCCACGGCATTAGAACCAGCTCAGTCTAATGGTCTCCTTGTTTAATTAATTTAACAGAAGGTATGTGATATGTGAGGAAAGATTGGTGAGAAATCTGGAGGGTTCATAGTGGGTCTATGGCCCGTTAGGGCAACCACCGTTACTGAAATAAAAATGGTCTGTTTGCCTGCATTCAAGTCAGAGAAGAAATACAGGCAGGTTTGCAGCAAAGAAAGTAAGGATTTATTTCAAGGAGTTGCAAGTCCCAGAAACGGAGGCGAGATAATGCTCTCAAAAACCTGGCTGCCCGGAGGAGTATGGATTATAGAGGGAAAAATCAGTTGTTATGGAAACTAAGGGAGTTGGCTTAACTGATCATTGTGTTCAGTTCTGGAGTCAGCCTGGCGCCATCCCGTCTGGTCCCCTGGCCTGGTTCCATGGCCAGTGGGCTTGTTGTTCTGCCTCGATGGGCCTGGGGCTGAGACACATCTAAAGCTAAGATATTATCTTTAGTGTAACCAAAACTCATTGTCCCCATGACTGTAGACCTGAGTCTTGACAAATCTTATGTTATAAGGCTTAACTGTTAAAGAAGCAGGCATATAGGGAAAAAGGGGAGAAAAAGCAAGCAAGGTACAATGCCATCATCTGGGCAAAACCAGCCTGAATCAGAAAAAAAACTATACTAAAGAAATGAGATGAAGTTTGTGTGTGGTTACACCATGAACTGGGTCAGCTTTCTGCATTGTGGTCCAGAGCTCGTGTGAGAGTGTGTGCTAAGCCCAGTTGCCAGCAATGTGTGCCTTCTGAATAGAGTTGTGTCCATGGCTGACTGGAACGGCCAAAGGCTGAGGTCAAAGGCGGAATGGAAGGCCAGGACTCCTGGCCCTAGAACACCAGAGGGCTGGGACCAGTACACCCATACTCTACAAATGCCAGGACAGAGAAGATGAGATGACTTTCTGCTTAGCTAGGCATCTAAGCTGGGCTGCTTTGGTCAGAACTCCGTAGAAGACGTTGTGCTCCACACTGGGTGAACCTAAAACCCAAACGTGGATGTAGCACGTACTATGCGCTTCTCAGTTCTTTCCACACAGTCATTTCATTCTCGTAACGACCTTATGAGTTGGATAATAATACTTTCCCCTTTATACAGATAAAGGAAATGAGACCAGAAAAGGCAAGTGGCTCACTCACATTCACATAACTAACAAGTTCAAATATAAATTCTCAGGGGACCAGGTAAGTATGTAGCATTGATTAGACTTGCTAACGCATTATGTTTTTATGGAAAATATTTCTCTGGATTGTCATGATTAAGTCATCAATTATTAGTAAAGAAGACTTGGGAATAGGATGGTGAGTGAGTGATCTGCCCTAACTCAAAAGTTTTTACATTCAGCCCTCGCTTATTTTGGGTGTTTATCAGCTCTACGAATTATACAAAGCATATTTTTCATCTCTGACCAACATGGGTGGATTTGCCTTCCATCCTGCCATGTCGTGTTCAGGGAATTCAAATTCATTGTTCAATTTGTTTAGGCAAACAAACTAGAGGAGACTAGAGAGACAGCTCAGAGAGGTTATGTGAAGCTAGGGGAGCAAGGGAGGGTAGGTGATCTTCTGTGAGGGAGAGGGCAATGGTCTTGGAGCCATCTCGAGGTCTTTCATGCCTTATTTCTCTGCGTCTCAGTTTTCACATCTGTAAACTGGCAATAAGGATTGTCATCTTGTTGGGCTGTTGTGAGGTTCGAGGTATCATATTCAACTCATAAGTACAATGAAACTGAGGTGTTTGGAGTCGCACTGCTAGTTCGAGGCAGAGCCAGGGTGTGCGGGGTGTGAATTGGTGTCTGGGTTTGGCTAAAGCCCATACTTGCTATTCTACACTGCCACCATCCTCGAATCTGGCCTTCAGGGGCATGAGCCTCAGCTGTACCTCATGTGACCCAAGATAAACTTCCAATTCAGAGGGGCCAAACCCATGTGATTCCCTGGCACCCAGTCATTCTCCTAAACGGTAGGAAATGGAGGCACTTCACTCACTTCGTTTTCTGTCTTGATTTGAGCCTCCAAGGCGAAGAACTCCACTTCAGGGTGAGTCTGCACCTCTGTGTCTTTTTCTTATGGCTTGGGGTACCACCCTGCTATAATAAACAGAACCTGATTTAAAATTAAAAAGTGAGAGGGAAATAATGTGTGTTTTGTTTAAAATTTTGAGCAATCGAGTTTATTTAATGTAGATTTAAAGGAGATTTGGCTCTAGCTTCCATTCCATATACGCCTTGAATGGAAAAACCATGCTGTTAAAAAAATTTTTTAACTGAGTACAAAGATCTTACTGGCTTTATTTAATGATTCAAGAATTGAGCAGCATTCCATCTAGCAGATAGAAAGGCGCTCCAAGGAGCTGTACAAAATGAAAGCCTTTCATAGGAGGAAGGGAACAGGAATAAGAAAGTTATATTGGCAAAAAAAAAAAAGGTTGATTGGTTTTTGCAAGGTTATTCTCCTTTAGTGGATGGCAGGAGGTGGATTATCTAACAGGTGCTGATCAGTTTAAGTTTCCACTTTTGGGAGATTTGAAACTATAATTAAGACTCAGTTTGGTGACATGGTGCTTAGTGTAAGTGACTCCATTTTGGGCCTGTTGTGTTGTTTTCGGCAATGTCACATGTTGTACTTGAACCATTTTATGGCTGTCCTTATTCTTCATTTCCTTTTCTCTTGTAAAGAAGAAAACCACAGGTTATCCCACAGACTTCTCTATGTGCTTTCTGTGTAGCTCAAGCCTCAGTCTTGTTCCCACTCTACCGCTAGCCGTGCATCCCCAAGTTACCTAATTCACTAAGCCTCAGTTTTCTTGTCTGTAAAGGTTGCTTTGAGGGTCAATGAGATCCACCTAGTATTGTGCCTGGCATATAGTAAGCACTCAATAAATACTAGCCATTATTATTAGTAGTAGTAACTATTTCCACTTCCCTATGTGACCAACTCAAATTTAAATCATTGGTTCTTTGCAAATCTCTGTAAGGAAGTCTACTTTCTGCCAGTGTGTATGATGGTTACATCAGAGTTGGGGCACTCAGTAACTAAACTGATCTAACTCATGAATGGTTGCTTTGATTTAAAGTCTCAAAAGACGCATCTCAGGAAATAGATCTCTGCCTAAACTTTCTAAATCGGAGCTTAAATCACCTCCTTTGGGAATCAACTTTCAAAAATAATTCTCTGGCTCCTAAGGCATTAATAGCCCCACTCATACAATTTTGAATGTTAATTTATGTTTGGTGAATAAATAATTATTCTTTTATTGGTTTATTTATATATATCATCATCACTAAGGCATTTGCTTTTTTAAATGTTATTTTTTTAATTTTTCAATTACTTTTGACATTCAATATTTTATCAGTTTCAGGTGTGCAGCATAGTGGTTAGACGTTTACATAACTTATAAAGTGATCCCTCCAATAGGTCTAGTACCCAACTGACACCATACATAGTTATTACAATATTATTGACTATATACCCTATGCTGTACTTTACATCCCTGTAACTATTTTGAAACTACCAATTTGTACTTCTTAATCCCTTCAACTTTTTTACTCAACCCCCCCACCCTCCTTCCATCTGACAACCATCAGTTTGTTCTCTGAATCTGTGAGTCTGCTTCTGTTTTATTTTGTTCTTTAGATTCCACATATAAGTGAAATCATACGGTATTTGTCTTTTCTCTGTCTGACGTATTTCACTTAGCATGATACCCTCTAGGTCTATCCATGTTATTACAAATGGTAAGTTTTTTTTTTTTTTATGGCTGAGGAATGTTCTATTGTATCTAAGTACTACATCTTTGTTATCCAATCGTCTTTTGATGAACACTTAGGTTGCTTCCATATATTGGCTATTGTAAATAATGCTGGAATGCACATAGGGGTGCATATATCTTTTTGAATTAGTGTTTCGAATATTTTTGGATAAATACCCAGAAGTGGAATTGTTGGGTCAAATGATAGTTCTATTGTTAATTTTTTGAGGAAACTCCAAACTGTTTTCCATCATGGTTGCACCAATTTGTGATCCCACCAACAGTGCACGAGGATTCCCTTTTCTTCACATCCTCGCCAACACTTGTTGTTTGTTGATTAATTGATGACAACCATTCTGACAGGCGTGAGTGATGTCTCTCGTGGTTTTAACTTGCATTTCTCTGATGAGTAATGACATTGAGCATCTTTTCATATGTCTGGTGGCCATCTTTATGTCCTGTTTGGAGAAATGTCTAGTTAGGAACTCTGCTCATTTTTTTTTCAGACAAATTGTTCATTTTATTATTTTGTAAGCTGCATATGAAAGTTTTCATATAGTTTTGTATCCCAACATATAAAAAGAAGACAGGTCCCTCAAGAGTCTTTAAATTAAAGGAATATAAGATATATAAACAGAATTTAAGGAGGCTTAAGATAAGGACACATTAACATGAAATAAACAGGGAATTTAGAGAAGGAAGAGAGATCAAGGATTTCCTGTGGTAGCTCTTATGCACACATCCCACGCTCAGACGTGCTGGTGTGCAGTTTGGGTGTTTTTTTGTTGAGTTTTAGGTGTTCAGCTTGTTGTTTCAAAGAACGATCTGGAGACGTCCCTCATTCTGCCATATTTGTCCAAACTCTCTGCCTGTTTTTAAATTGGATTGTTTGTGATTTTGGGGTTAACTTGTATGACTTTTTAAATTAACTCCTTATCAGCTGTATCATTGGCAAATACCTTCTCCCATTCAATAGGTTATCTTTTGTTTTCGTTGATGGTTTCCTTTGCTGTGCAAAAACTTCTTAGTTTGGTGTAGTCCCATTTGTTTAGTTTTTCTTTAATTTCCCTTGCCCAGAGACTGTCTTAACCCATTGTATAGTCTTGCCTCCCTTGTCATAGATTAATTGACCATGTAGGCATGGTTTTATTACTGGGCTCTCTATTCTGTTTCATCTATATGTCTGTTTTATTTGCTTTTAAAACTTTTGATTACTTTGAGTATGCATAGTTCTCGGCACACTGGAGGTGTACCTCATAGCCCTACACAATTATTATGTCCTTGGAAAATTAATAAACTTTGGGAGGGGAATTTTTCCATTCCATTATTAAACTGGATATTGAGTGAAGTCTGTTACAAATTGCTTTGCAGAGTAAAGAATTCTTTTGCAAAGCCAGGGTACCTTCTCGATGTACTCGATGCACAATTCTGAATTTAGAAGATAGCATAAGTTCACAGGCCAACAGCAGGACTTCACTTTCTGAGGTGGGGGGGCGGGGGACACGGAACTTCCGTTGAGTCAGCCTTCCGCTAGGGGGCGCGCCGCCGCCCGCGGAGGTTCCGCCCTCACCACGCAGCCTCCGTCCAGGGGTGGGCGGGAATCCCCGTGCAGAGGCGGGGCCACCCGAGCTCCCCTCTCCTAGCTAAGCTACTTTGCGAGCAGGAGGCAGTGGCTGCTCCTCCGCAGTGTCGGGAAGATGGCGCCGCCGGTGACAGAAAGGGGGCTCAAGAGCGTCGTGTGGCAGAGTGAGTGCGGTGGGGCAGGGGCCGAGAGAGCGTGAGAGAGAGAGAGAGAGAGAGAGGCCAGGAGGCCGCCGCGCCGGCCTTGCTTTCCTGCCCCAGACCCGCAGTCTCTTGGGGAGCCGCCGGGGGCACTTGTTGCGTGTTGCGTCGGGACCCACGCCCCTGTTGGGACTTCTTGCTCCTTCCCTTCCCTAGTTGTTGCCGGCACCGGGGATGGGCGGGGTGCGGGAAGACGGCCTTCTCCCTCGGCCGGGCACCCTCTCCCCTCGGCGGGCGGCTCTGGCCCCGGTCCCCGCCCTCCGCCCTGGGTGAGCGGCCCCGCTGGCGTTTGCTCTCGCCGCCCGGGCGCGGACCCTCGGCGGTGGTCCCCGCGTCCCCCGTGCCCGCACCAGCAGCCGATGTCTCCACCCGAGACGAGCTGGTCCGAGCAGTGTGTTCCTTTATCCCCCCTCCCCTTGTCCCCGCACTTGAGTTTCCCAAGGCTGCTTATTCTGTTTATTCATGTTAGTACCAAGGAGGGTCTTACAACCATAGTTTTCGACGTCTGTCCTTAAAAAAACAAACAAAACCTCACTGTTAAACACACCTTCTTTTCTCTATTCCTAGAGGTGCTCACTTTCTACAGAGTTCTGGAGAAGGGACCACGGGAATGATTCAATTTCGGGGCCAACCTGCACCATCCTCTCTCTCCCTTTACATTGTCCGGGCCACACCCCACTGTTGGGACTCTACCGTACTTTATTGGTTACTGATGTTATGCTTTTCTGCCACATCATCTTTGACTTTTCATAAGAGTTGCTCCAAATCTAGGTCTGCTAAGTTAGAGATGGAATGTAACCACCCAACAGGAAGAACCACCATTGTTTGGCATTGCTGAGTGCAAATTAATTATGGTCTAGTTGTGGAAAGGGAGTGACATCTAATTAGTATTTCTGACTCCATGTTGCTGAGCAAAGAACAGAAATGACTGAGTTAAAATTCCGGGAGTTAGAGTTCCTTATGTAAAATTAAAACTCCAAATCAGTAACTGGCATAGTGCTTAATATACCATAACCAAGTGTATAAATAGAAGGAAAAATAAAGTTATGATAACACCTTTTTAAAAATTGAATAATTATAAGGTTGGCATTTTGTTTTTCAAGATTTCCGGGGGTGACTTTTCAGATATGGTAATGACTTAAAATCACAATGGCATTTAAATATATTTATATGAAAACAGGTAACGAATTGTGTTTAAAAATAATTTCCAAGATATGTATGGTCCTTAGCATTAGAAAAAAAAGGTTAATATTAATGTCAGTCTAGAGAGGGAGAGTTCAGTGATAACAAAATTTCTGTTTTTGCTGTTAACTTGAAGTAGCACCAGGATACCCAGTAAGATCAAGAAGACAGGAGACTGAATGAAAGGAAAGAAATATATGGGTTAGAAAATAGTTCTTTGACTTCTTATGTAATAGAAACATAACCGAAAGACAATATGATAGTCATTCAACATTTAGTGAGATAAGTAGGGAGAGAGAGAAGGGGGTGTCTCTTAAAATCTGTTAGCAAAAGGTGACAGAAAGAAATGATGAAGTAATCTAAGTGGTTGGAAAATTATACATTTAACTGAGAAAAGGTTTTGCTAAATTGAAGATGGTACAGTTAGGTCAGGGTAGAAAGCTAAATAACCTTCAATTTACCCTCAAAGTAGGGAGAAGAGAATTAATATTTTTGAACATTTACTCTGTACCAGGCGATCTCTGCATATTTTAAAACAGAATTATTTGACATGTTAAAACTGATACAGCTATTATCATAGCTGCATTTTTCAAAATAGCCAAAAATTAAAACAGCTCAGACGTTAATGAATATAACGTGTGTCCACACAATGGAATATTCTTAGGCAATAGAAAGGAATAACATACTGATACATGCTACAGTCTTTGATGAACCTTGAAAAAATGATGCCAAGTGAAAAAAGCCCGTCGGAATCGCCTATCGTGTGACTCCATTTATACTACATGTCCAGAATGGACAAAACTGTAGAAACAAAAAGTAGATTAGTGGTTGCCTATGTGAGGAGGGGATGGGGAGATCCCGGGATGTTAGCTAAGAGGAACATCTTTCTTTTGGAGCAATGAACATGTTCTAAAATTGATGATGGTGCTGGGTGCACTACTCTGAATATACTGAAAACCATTTCATTGTACACAGTCAACTGAATTGAACAACATGGGTTTGAACTGCCTGAGTCTACTTATACATGGATTTTTTTTTTCATTAAATACCTGTACTGTTTTTAATCCAGAGTTGAGAGTCTGGATGTAGAGAGCTGACTGTATGCGTTGATCTACTCCATTTTATATAGGGAACTTTAGCATCTGTGGATTTTGGTATCTGTGTGTGAGATTGGGGTGTTGGAGGGGATCATCCTGGACCCAGTCACTCATGGATATCAAGAGACAATTGTAGTAGTTAAGTTTTTGGGGAGTCAAAAGATATACATGGATTTTCGACTGCGTAGGGGTGGCACCTTTAACCCCCTACTTGATTCAAGGGTTAGCTGTATATAGTATGCAAATTAAACCTGATAACAGCTATTAAATATAGACTTAATATTCACACCCGGTTCTTTTAGCTGCAGAGTTAATATGTGACTTGTGTGTTACTTTTCGCAACGTTTAAACCTCGGTTCAGGGCCCCGTTTTATGCCTAGTGTATTGCAGTAACCTCCCAACTGAGCCTCTAAGCCACTGTTCTTTCTCACGTCAGTCCACCTGGCCAATAACTGGCAGAATAATTTTCCCGTAACAGTACTGTGCTGTGATAGGGCTGAAGACTTGCAGAGACCTCCCCGCCCCTTCCCTGAGGATTATTTCAAAGACTCAGTTCACTTTTGAAGACCTGTAACCCCGCCCCTTCCCTGAGGATTATTTCAAAGACTCAGTTCACTTTTGAAGACCTGTAACCCCGCCCCTTCCCTGAGGATTATTTCAAAGACTCAGTTCACTTTTGAAGACCTGCAACCCCAACCTACCTTGTTGTCTACTTTTCCCTCATGTAATCTTGATGTTCGGCTAGTCTATACTGTTAACTCTTAAAATTTTCTACCTCCATATTTTGATGCCAATTCCTCTGTCTAAAATGCTCCCCTTACCCCTATTCTTCACCTATTCAAATTCTAGTCAGTCTCCAAGTCTATGCTCAAATGGGCTACTACCTCCCTAGTGGCTTCTTATTTTAACCCAGCCTCTTATGTTTCTGTAGCATTTAATTTATCTTTCTCAAATGACACTTCCCACTACTGCCTAATGGGAGTCTCTTGATAAGCTTCTTGAAGATAGGTCCATTATTGTGTCTTCTGGAGCTTTAAATTTAAAACGGGCCCTAGCAGAATGCAATGGATAATAATGCTTGTTGAAAGTAAATAGTAGATCAGTTTTTGCTACCTAAAGTCCCCCATTTATTCAATAAATTTCATTTAATTCCTATGGGAATACAGCAGTCAAAGGCACACAAATGAAAGCTTACATTCATTGGGAAATAACAGAAAATATGAAAACAGAATAAACATGATTGTTTCGGTTTGTGGTATATAGAGGGGCTACTGTGGGTAGGTGGATCAGGAAAGGTTTCTCTGAATAGGTGACATTTGAGCTGAGACCTAAAACATGAGAAGGAATCAGCCTTTAGGGACTACTTTAAAACCCTCTTTTAAAAAAATATTTTGAGTGTTAAAAAGGCTACATTTATTTACCAAACTAATCCCCATACTTAAAAGTCAGTGAAAATTTCTAGTGGTTGGTATTGCTTATTTACTACTTTTTGCTACAGGGATGTGACTGCAAAAATATGACTGATAAAGTGTTTTAAAAATTTAGTGAAGTTTATTTGTAAAACACACAACAAAACAATGGTATATAACCACAAAGCAAGTTTAGGCCACCTTGCTTTTTTCCTCTTATTCAATGCAGTCTCTTTTCTTTCTTGTCTATAAATAATAGTCCAATCTAATGTCTGTAATTCATAACATATATTTTAGAGGAAACTTTAGGGAAAATAAAAGTAGTAGTGTATTTGAGCCAATTCTTCGCATATTAAATCATAAGCTTTTTTTTTTTCATATTTTCCTTTTAGTCCTTATAGAACTAAAAATATTTTTTTGTCATCTTGAGACTTCCTTTTTTAAACACTTGACATTGAGATATTTTCCATGCTCCTTCATAGTCTTTGTAGTAATATTTTTAATCATTATTATTTTTAATCATTATTAAATACCTTGTTGTGGCAAAAAAAATTTTGATGGCATAAAAAGTTGTAACATAAAGTTAATTTTGCTCTCATCTCAGACCCCCTGCATCCCTCTCCACAGACACCCACTCTTAGATTTTTTATAAATTCTAGAAGTTTTCTGGGCAAATATAAGCATATATAAAATACAGTTTTGTTTTTGTTTTAATCAGTTATTTGTCTTCTAGGTCTTTCATTCTGGTCACTTCTTTAAGTTTATCTTGTTGAGCAAAATTTTCTTTTAATGTTTGGATATTTGCACAGTGATGTATTCATTTAAAATCGATATGGAGTATATATGCTGTGCTGCACACTATTCTAGATGCATATTCTTTGATGTCCTAAAATTCACAATTCAGTGGGAGAAGACAGGTACACAAGTACCAAGTGCTTATGAGCAGTATGAAAAAGTTTTATGGAAAGAAAGAAGAAAAAGGAACTATATCCACTCTGGGAATGGATCGGGGGAAACTCCAAGGAGGAGACGACATTGAAAGGTGGTAGGATTTTGCCAGACAGAAGGAAATCTGAGCCAAGGCCCAAAGATGAGGAAAGTGCATGACTGTTTATGGAACGGGAAACAATTCCTTTTGTTTAAGTACAGGGTACTTGTTGCAAGAAATAGAGCCATGAAGACTAAAAGGTGGTCAGACATTTATCTTTAATGGAATTGGGGAGCCATTAAAGATGAAAGATTTTTTCTCATCAAAAAGACACCAGCATTTTGGGGATTCTATTAAAACAATGCTGAAAGGAAGCCATTTTCTCGTTTCTATTTGAAGAGAAATGACTAAGATTTCATTAAGTATAATGGTAGTGTAAAGTGCACTACTGCTAGGTGTACAGCTGGATGAATGTTTATCCATGTAACTGCCACCAAATCAAGATAGAGAACATGTCCAGGCACTTCATAACCCTTCCCAGTCCCACCCTCTCCTTCAGTGTTACTACCATTCTAACTTACACTGCCATCAAATAATTTTGTAACGGTGGCTTTTTACCTTTACACTCTTAGGTTTAAGAGAGAAACCCTCCAGACCTTTTATTGTATTTTCTTTAAGAATAAATACAGAATTTACTAAATTTCTACCTAGAAATAACTTCTTTAGTATTTGCCTTTGTATATGTGTGGTTAGTCTTATAATAATCCTCAGTTTTCGTATGTTCTTTCATAAAATTTTTTTGTAATCGATTTATATGATATGCTTTGTAATTAACATGATCAGGAATTCTATATCATATCATTGCGAGAAAATGGTGATCACAAAATGTTACCTGAACTATACTCATACAATTTTTAAACAGTGTACCTTGAAAGCCCTAAGTGGTTTTTCCTATGCACAATTCAGTCCATTTTCATTCAACCGACCATTAATGAGTATTGTTTTTGCCCCTGCCCCAGGCCCCAAGTTTACCTTTATAAAGATTTTTACCTGTTCACCAAATAACTTGGTAGTCATCTTGTTTCTATAGGTAGGCAGAATCTATTGGAATCATAATCAGGAATGTTTTTGTTTTCTGAGAAAATTTATGGCCTACAAGTCTGTTTTTTTACTTTTGGCTCTTTGATTTTCATACACATTGTCATTATACATTGGTTATAAAAACCTGGTTTATTATTTTTCCTCATTGGACTAATAGTTGGAAGACTTGGTTTCCATTTCAGAGTATATTTCATTTTGCTAACATAAACAATGAGTTTTACATTTTTTTCAGCTTGAATTCTCCATGATTCCACTTTTTAGATCTTCATTTTGTTTTCTTGATTTCTGCTTGTATTCCTGATAGTTTTTTCTTATGCCATAATTTTCTTTTATGTTGTTTTATTTAGGCCATAAATATTTAATATTAAATTTTTATTGTTTAATGACAAATTTTTTCTGTTTCAAGGCTTTTTGCTCTGACATCAGCTTATCATGGTTCCTTGCTTCTCTTTTATTTACTTAGGCATGTGATCTTAGTCCAACTTTAGCAAATAAAAAATAAATTTTTAATATGTATTAAAGAACTAAAATGTAAAAAGTAAAATAAAATCTGGAGAAAATAAAGGATAATGTGGGTTAGACATTTTTAAAAATTAACTGGTAACCCAGATCCCACAAAAGAAAAGATTTTATTAAATAAAAATATTGTAAATTCCTGTGTGGTAGAAGATACCATTAACAAAATCAGTAGCTAGACTATAGACGTCGAGAAAATACTGATCATACATAGAAAATAAAGGTTTAAAAATAGCACCTACAAATTGATAAGTAAAAGATAAATGACAATAGAAAAATGAGTAAAGGATATAAACAAGGCAGTTTGCAGATTTGTAATTTATAGTACATTCAGTCGATTGTTTTTGACTGGCTGGTAATCTGGGAAATGCAAATCAATACAAGGTACACTTTCTAAACCATCAGTTTGATAGAATTAGGGTAATTGGTATCATGCAGTAGTTGGGAAGCTGGCGATGGAAATGTAAATTGTTAGAAACTTTTGAGAGAGCATTTACAATGTGTGGTAAAAGAAGAGACACCTATTTTTTGATGCCAGCCATTTCACTTATGGGAAACTCTGCTTCAGAAATAAAAGTAATGGTAAATAAAGATAAAAAGATTATCATTGCAACATTATAGTAGCAAAAATGGAAACAAGATGATAACCTGTCATATAGGAGAATAAATAAATAATGTATAGTGTGCCCTAAGGAATATTATGTAGCTATTAAAAAGAATGATTTATATCTATGTTTATATTCTACATGGAGGATATCCAAGATGTATATTTAGTGAAAAAAAACAAGTGACAGAGCATCTGTGTCTATTTCATTTTTTAAATAATTTGATTACTGGGGAAAAACTCAGAAGTTAGAAGAGGGTATGCACTTGGGGTGTAAATGTGAAGAGACTGGGTGTTGTGTTGAGTCCAAGAGAGAAGGTAAAAGCAATAGAGGGGAGAAGATGGATGAAAATATGAGAGAGATTTAGGTAGAATCAATAGGATTTTGGCTGGGGGAGAGTCATCCTAGACTAGGATTCAGGGCTGGGAGACCAGATAGTGGGTAATGCTGTTTATTAATAAAGGTAAAGAGAAGGAATAATTTTTGAGGGAAAAAATAGTTAAGGTTTACAACACAGTGAATTTCAAGTGCAAGTTGTATCCAGTAGGCATTTGGAGATAGAAATCTCAGAAAAGGGAGCTGAATTCGAGATCTGGATTTAAGGTACAGCATGTAGGTGGTCATGGAAGCCACGGGATTAGAGAAGGAAGAGCAGAGACAAAAGAGAAGAGAGACCTTCTCTAGGTCCATAATGAGATTATCTTTTTAGTACTGGCATTTTTCCCCCTTATTTCCTCAATTATGATTTATACAATTTCCTTAATTATGCTAGGCTTTGTGTGTTTCCTTAAAAACTCTTATTCATAGATTATTTTCTGTTTTCCAGACAAGTAAGTTTCTCTTGCATTTTATTTTCAGGTTTATTAATGGTTTCTCTGTGATTTAAGATAGTTGTTGATGCTGTGCCCTACTTGTCAGTTCTCTTATTGTTCCCTTCAGTGTTTTCACCTCACTGTTTGCCTATAGGAGAAACAGAATGAGCAAAAATAGGGGAGTCACTATTAACGGGTCATTATTTGGGTAGCATTTGGGTTGGTGGAAGATCAGTTTGCAGAGAAGATAGAGGGCAGTTGGTGGAGAATGTTGAATAATAGAGTATAGGTTTTATTCTGTAGGAAAGAGTGAGCATTTGAAAGAATTTTGAGGTGGGTGTTAATGTAAACAAAGGGTTGCGTTTCAGGAAGATAACTGACTGCAGTGTGAACAATGGATTGATTGAAAAGGCAAATGGGTTGGAGGCGGAAAGCAGGAAATCCAGATGGGAGACTATGTACAGCAGAAGTTAAGTGAAAGATGATGAGAATTAAGGTAATACTGGTGACAGTCACCAGAAAGAATGGTCAATGATGCCTAATGACTAGATATGGGGGAGGAGGAAGTAGCCAAAGACTATGACTAAGAAAATGACAAAACTCAAATAGAGACATTTAGAGCAATTTTATGGGAACTGTAACCTCAGTTTGAGACATGTAGGCATGTAGATTCTCAAACCTGTATAGTGTAGTTGAATGAATTCCAAGGAGAGATGGGTTCTAAGGTTTGTGGGAAATTGAAGGACTGCAGGGGGTTAAGGGAGATGAGGGGAAGCTGATCAAAAAGTACAGACTTCCAGTTAGAAGATGAGTAAGTTGTAGGCATCTAACGCACAACGTGGTGATTATAGGTCACAGTACTGTACTATGTACTTGAAAGTTGCAAAGAGAGTATAACTTAAATGCTCACCCCCAAAAAGAAATGGTAGTTATGTGAGGTGAAGGAAGTGTTAACTAACACTAAGGTGGTAATTATATTGCGATATATGTATACCAGCTCTCATTGTATACTATAAAGTTATATAATGTTATATGTCAGTTATATCTCAGTAAAGTTGGGGAAAGAAATTGAAGGACTGATCTGATAGATGAAACTTTGATGATGAATATGTCTCTGAGGAAGAGTGTAGAGCAAGCAGAGTAAAGGTAAGAGAATAGAGTCTTAGGATATATCCATATTTAGGGTGCTAGAGAAATGTACATGAGGTCAAATACTTTTCATTAATATTTAGAGGAAATACTTTTTTTTTGTTCTGTAATATTAGTTGATGTGTTTTCCTTTGACTCCTCTCCAAACACACCCTATGTGTGACCATATCACTTTTCATGGATGCCCATAATGTCTATTCACAAAACTTGTTATCATTTATTTTCAAGATGCCTACACTCGCTGACTGTTTAGGTATCCTCAGATTCTAAGACAGCACTATCCAGTAGGAATATAATGCAAGCCACATATGTAATTTTTTCTAGTAGCCACATTTTTTAAAAGTAAAAAGAAACAGATGAAATAATTTCACCAGTGTATTTTGTTAAACCTGATATATCCAAGATTATTATTTGAACATGTAATCAATAGGAAAAATAATATTTTACATTCCCTTTTTTTTGTTGTACAGAGACTTCAACATCTGATGTGTATTTTATACTTAAGGATGTCCTAGTCAGGCTAGCCACATTTCAAGTGCCCAATAGCCACATGTGACTAGTTTCTACCATATAGGACAGTGTAGTTTCTAAGGTTTTAAAGAATAATGATATTAGTTCTGCCTAGGGAACTTTTTAGTCTATTCCATCATAAATTCCATGAGCATTCATTTCTTAAGAGAAAGAAACAAATCTGGTAAAAACAAGCAAAATGTCTTTGATTTTTAGCTTGGTTGAGGTATACAGGAATAAAGAAAACTTAGAAAGGGAAGTAGCATATTATTTCAGGGTCTGAACTCTGCCTGAGAAAATCCTTCATCTTTGCTTGTAGAGTACTAGAAACTAGTGCTTTTGGCTCAAATTGTGGTTAAATACTTCAGGCTTTTGCCGAAATTCTCATATATTATAATCTTCCTGCAAACATATATAAGCACTTTAACATTTCTTAACACTTTCAAATCTTCCTCGATCATAGTAAAACCTTCTAGGTTACAATTCTTATGGTAAATAACCCTTATTAAATAGACCCTCAGCTTGAACATGTTCTTCTTTAATATGATGTCAAAAACTTGATAGTAAATTACCGAAAGCATTAACTTAATTATAAATTAAGAAATAGAAAATTTTAAGTTAATTATATAAACATCTCATTTCATTCAGAACTAAAGACAGTTACTATAATTTACATTTTAATTGTATTTTGTTTATTACATATTACACAGTACTACAGTTTTCAAAATTAATTGAAAATTAGTAAAACCTAGTAAATGTGGGAAATAAATCATTGCAAGGAACATATTAATAATTATTGATTACAAATCAAGTCTGAACATTACATGTTTGTATCCTAATGCTGTGTTATATATTGTTGAGAATTATAATGTTGTAAATTGAGAAGAAGAGTATTTATCCAGTTTTGACGATCAGTTGTAATTTAGCAATGGGCTAGTTAGGGATTTTCCTGTGAGTTTTTTTGTTTTCATCTTGCTTACTTGGGATTTAAGTAGAATAGGGAAGAACAAATCAGATAATACTTTCAGAAATATTTTCCAGATAATGTTTATATACTTAAATATATTAGCCTTTTTTATTATATACTCTTATTCTCAAAAGTTTAAAAATAATTAGTTTAAATGTACCATATAGGTCAGGTATTAAAGAGAACTGGAATTTTACATAGAGTTTTAACAAGTATAAGTGTTTTTTTATGTAGCTTAGCAGATTTTCAAATTGGATATTTCCTTAACCATCTTGGATCTTTTAAATAGTTATTCTATTATTATATTTCTATTTTTTTATTGTTTATTTTTTTAATGCTGTTTAAGATTTCTAAATCTTTTGTTTTTTTTTCAGAGATAAAATCAGCAGTGTTTGATGACTGCAAGAAAGAAGACGAATGGAAGGTAGAATTTGCATATTTGCCCTTATATTGAGGACTTTATATTTTGTTTTTATCTTACTTCTGTAAGAGTATAGGGTCTGGAACCATATTGCTTATGTTCAAATCCTAACTTCACCACTTGATAGCTGTGGCTTCTTGGGCAAATTACTTGACCTCTCTCTGCCTCCATTTCCTTGTCTTTAAAATGGGGATGGCAGTACCTCATAAAATAGTTGTTAATAATAAATGCGTTAAGCTATGTAAAATGTTTAGAACAGTGCTTGGAACAATTAATATTATTTTACAAGCGACATAATTCTAAGAAAATTCGATGTTAAACATAACATTTAAAATGAACAAGTTCTTCAAAATGGACAAGAACTCGTATTATTCAGTTATGTATAATACTAGATGTACATATATTGAGAAATAATCTCTAGGTCATGCAGGTTAAAAGATAAGATAATTTTGCCTATTGGCATTTTAATTTTATGTTATAAAAGATTTATAAGTTTGAGTAGGCTTAATAGATTAAATTCTGTCTTTTGTGAATTCTTAGAATCAGATGCTTATACTGTTTCTTAACATATTTATTTTAAGATAATGCTTTTAGATGAATTTACCACTAAGCTTTTGGCATCATGTTGCAAAATGACTGACCTTCTGGCAGAGGGTATAACTGGTAAGTGTCACCATGAAGATTTTTTTATTATGATTGGAAGTGGTTAGAGTAGTAATAAATTTTAGTTAGTAATTTTGTTTCTCAGGGGGTTATGTTTTATTTTTTTAACTAGCCTTAATAATTACACTGGGCATTCTTCTTTTCTCTTTGAATCTTCAGAATAACCTCTGTAACTTGGGGTTTTCTTTCTCAACTGAGACATATAATTATATGCCCCTAACCAAGATTAAGTAAGTTGCCTTATTGAGTTTATTTTGCAGATTTTTTACTCTTACATTTTTGTTATGATTTTGTATGTTGATGCACTAAGTTTACCTTAGTGTTTTGGTTAATGTTTGTGCTTTACATGTATTGCTTTCAAATAGTAAGATTTATGTCATAAAGTCAATTTTTATACATTTTTACAAGTGTATAATTTTAACTTTGTTTCTCTTTATTACTTAGAAATGAGGCAATGAATTATAAATTTAAATCAGCTTTAATATGGAATTATGAAAAACAATCTTGCATCTTCCACTAGGCAGGATTGTGTCAATGAGATTTTAATCTCTCTTATCTTTTGGGGAAAATACCAATATCTTAATAACATTATCATCCTTAAGTCATAATTCTTTAACTCATTTATTTAAATTTGATCTTCATAACAACTCTTTAAAGACATATTAAGTATCCCATTTGTAATGAGAAACTGCTACTCAGAGTCAAATTAATTCTTTTGTATTTTGGATCCTGATGTATATGTACCTTCTGTCACTTCTAACTTGTGAGGTTCAAAAATATACCCAGTATTTTCAAGAAAGCCTTAGCAATGTATACAGTGGGAAGATTATCTAAAAAAATTTAAGTAATATTTACTTTCTTTAGGATATTTACAAATAATCTTTTATTGTTAATTACATATTCAATTTGAAGTCTTTATGACCCGCAGTGGAAACGCTCTAAACTAAAATTGGAAGATTAAAGCCTTGATTCTTCTACTATTGAATAAGTGTAATATCGGTTAAGCCGCTTAAGTTTTTTAAGTTCTCAGAGGTCATTCTGATGTGCAGCTAGAGTCAGAACCATTGGATAACATGTGTGAGAGTACTGTGAAACTACAAAACCATTTTGCACTGTAAGGAGATTTTACTGAATTTTTGTAGAGCATTTTTTTTTTTTATTGTGTGTTCAGTGTTGATAGATATTTTTCAAGGAAAGGATTCTGTGACCAAGTAAGCTTGGGCAGCCGCATTAAACAAGCAAAAACAGGTTTCTTTAGGACTTTTTTGAAGTTTTTTATATGCTAGTGTATATGTGGATCTCCTGGGTACAGGTATAGCATTCAGGTTTTTGGAAAACTTATTTGACGACAGAAAGCTTTTTTTTGAGAAGTATTTCATAGGACTGTATATCATAGAGCAGCACATTGCTGTGGACTGTTCTCAGTACCCTCCAGAGTCAGCTACATTTACTGTGGTTTAATCATAATCATATCTGCTAACTTGAACTTGTCACAGCCCTTTTGAGTTCCACATGAGCTCTCCTGAAAATCCCTTGGTTAGATTTGGCATTGGTGGGTTCAGTGATCAGACTTTCCATTGTCATTCAGGCCATTTGTGAAAATATTCAGTGGTGTCTTAGACTTTAAAAAGTAGATGTGAAAAAATTGCACATATGATGCTACTTTAATGGAGTAATGTCAAGTAAAAACCTTTAAAAAAATAGACTAATAATTAAGATTATTTCTTTGTTACTATTATAGGAATAATCATAAAAACCTTTCCTTTTTCCATCATTTAATAGATGTCCACTTTTCAGTGAATTGAAGAAATGGCACTTTCTGCTGTTGCTAACCAGACATTTCAGAATATTTCACAACACTTTACCATGTACATTATTCACCAAACAATAGTATGTATAGCATAAATGACCATAAGACACTTCATTTTGAGTATTAGGCAATAAAAGTAAGTTAAGACAGATATAACCTTAATGTTTAAAGGTAAATTTACAGTTGTTGGGAATGGAGTAAAAATAAAATTGAATATTTCCTTGGAAATCTTATTTGATACCCTACGTGATGGAAACTGATAAATCTATACTAACATAAATTTAGGATTGAGAAAAATGTATCATCATATATAAAAGAAAAGTCCAAATAGCCTCCTTGCATGTCAGATTAATGTTTTTAATTTTTTCTGGATCCCTCACCAACATGAGTCCTGAATCTTAAAAGATGGTTCTCTTTATTTGTAGAATGAGACTTTAGTGTTTTTGCAATTATAGCATTAATAGATAATGTGACAAGTTAGTTTACTAGTTTAAATTCACTTGGTTTTATATTAGATAATTCTATAAACTTAATTTCAACAATAAAAATAAAATTGAATAAAGTATGGTGATATTTTGTTGAAAAAATACCTTATAATATTAATGTATGGTTTTAAAAGAATAAGAGTAAATTGGCCATTTATTTAAAGAATATTATAGTACTATAGTTAAAAACTTGGGCTCTGGAGCTAGACATATCTGGGTTGGAATCCTGTCTGTTGCACTTTTTATCTGTTTAACTTAGACAAGTTACTTGAATTCTTTTAGCTTCGGTTTCCACATTTGTAAAATACTTACAGAGTTATTATGAGGTTAAACAGATAATTCACATAAAGTGCTTAACCCTGTATCTGGTATCATATTTGCTATTATTATAGTAGAGTATTTTTTAAAAGAAATACATATTTTAATTTTGAATACATTTTCTTGGTTTCTTCATGGCATGTTGATTGCTTATGCTGATAGACCTAACTATGGAATAACTGCTTTATCTTTTTTTCTCATAATGAGCACTTAGGCCAGAGGTTAGCCTTGGGGAAGACACATGTTTAGTTTTTTTCAATTTATCAAATGAAGACAAAAAAATGTAAACCCAAGATATGTAAATATGTTTTTGTGTTATTATAAATGAGCACAGTAAAAATTATTTAAAATTTGTTTCAAGTGTATAAATATTTGGTTAGATAACATGATTTTTTTTTATTAGTTGTGGAGAACATTTATAAGAATCGAGAACCTGTCAGACAAATGAAGGCTCTTTATTTTATCTCTCCAACATCAAAAGTGAGTATTTTGAATCTTTAAAAAGTATGTTTTTCAATATTTTCACAATTAACATGATTTTCTCACAGAAAAGTTAAATAAAATACCTTTTATTAGAAGAATAGTTCCATAAACTAGTTTGCTTAGGAAAGTTTTTCTGTGTTAGAATTTTGTTTCATTTGCACTCTTCTCAATAAGAATATGTAAGTGAAAAAATTTCTGTCCCCTCCTTATGTGAAAGAAGAATTTAATTGTATAAAGTGTTAGAGTTTCTTTGAGTAATTCGTTACTCATGCAGTTCCTATTCAACCATAATTTTTGAGAAGATGGAAATGTACTTAAACAATCTTGGATTAATCCTTTATTTATCATGGTAACTTCCCTATGTCATACAGTCATGTATATGTATACACATATGTATTTATATATGCATGCGTGTATATATATTTTTTTGTGTCAAAGGAATTTCTTTAGTTTATAATCTAACCATGATTTAACTCATACTTAAAGCCAAACTTTCAGAGCCAAATAAGATATCAAATTCTTTTATTCAGTACAATAGCTGATAGTGCATTTTGTAGCACATCCTTTGGCTTGTTCTCACCTAGAATGTTAACTTGGCAATTCCAGTTTCATTTCTTCTAACTGGTAAGACAGTAGGAAAAACCCAGATATTCACTATTTACTCTCTACAGATTGACTGCTGGTGGGTTTTAACATTTTATATATTATTTATAATATCATCATAAGATAAAATTCATGATGGGGAAAAATGCAAGCTAAAGGCACCATTTTTCACCTACTAAATTGGCAGAGGGATATATATATATATATATATATATATATATATATATATCTCATATTCTAGCTATCAGTGGGTAATGGAGCAGAAACTATATAGCTAGTGAGACTATAGATTGACACAGCCTTTTTGGAAAATAATTTGCCATACTTTATCAAGAACTTTAAAATGGTCTATATCTTCAAGTTTATTGTAAAATAATCAAATGGTCAAATTAAATCCTTTCAATAAAAAAATCCAATGCTAAATTCTTAGCATTAAAAAACAATGGTATGAAAGGCCATGTGGCCTTGGGAAATGAGATTTCTAGGAAATTTTAATGATCTATGGAAAAGTTCCTTTTTAATGATAAGTGACAAAAGCAGGATACAAAATTATATATTCAGTAAAGGATCAGAGGATTCCAAGAAAATGGTACCTGAATGTGACTCCTTTTTCTACCACAACCAACTAGATCCTCTTCCTGTTCTTAGTCAATTACCTGTTGGGTCGCACAGACCTCTGGGTATAAGCGAGGCCTTGGGCTCCTTGGCACTGGTAGAGAAACCTGATATGACACTTCCTCCCTCAGGAGCTAAGTAAGCACCTGGAGATCAGATCAGATAGTTCTCAGGCAAGAATCATAAAATGACAGATTTCAGGAAGAGATTAGCTGTAAGATATTTGTGAATCCCTGGGGAAAGATCAGTAGGGTGTGTCAGAAAATCGCTGGTGGTCTCTGCTTTGTACCCGTAGCCCTCTGGGGGAGAAACCACTTTGCCTTCCTCATCTGTGGAACTGCCTCTGTTTAGGAAACTCCAGCGACTAAATCTAAACCCCAAGGAAGTTGACAAAGAAAAGCCACCACACATCTAAGTGGGTCAAGTGACTAGAGAGAGAGGAAGTTCAGTAAGAATAAAGAAAACATGCATCTAGCAAAATGCAGCTGCTTGGAGAAAAGGAGGACAACCTGAACAGAAAAGTGGGACACGTCAGGAGAGTCTAGTACAGCATAAAAACCTTTCTGATGCTCAAAAGTGTTATTTCTTAGTTGAACAGTTAATTGAAGAAGAGGATAATCACTACTGAAATTTGAATTAATAGCATAAAGTATCAAGGTAGAATATCTCAAAGCAAAAAAAAAAAAAAATCCCTGGAAATCATAGGGGGAAAGAGACTTGCTTGCAGGATAGATCTGTGAAATCTAACAGACATGTCGTTGTCAGAGTTTGAAGGAGAAAAAGAAACAGGTGAAGGAGAGAGAATTAAATTCTTTATTCTTATTTTTTTTGCTTCCAGACCTTTGTATCTTGAAAACTGGCAGTATTGAGTCATATACTACCAGTCTATATTTCCTTTTTCTCCTTGCAGTCTTCTACCAATCTTTGAGGTTTTCATTCTAATCTCTTGACACTTTTAGGTCCTAGTTCACTATGACTCTCTTCATTACTTCTCCAGTCATAGTCTCAGTGGTTTCAGTATTCATGTAGATAACGCTTCCAGTATGTTTGTTGACTTGTTAGTTCCTTGATCTGTTGTCTTCCAATGGTCTTGTCTTCCATGTTGCTGCAGCTTCCTGGTTAATTGATCATTCCTAGGTTTCCTCAAAGCAGTACTTTGTTCACACATGTTACCTTACTACTTATCATGTTTCTACCTATCACTGGCTAGACAACATCTTTAAAAATAAATTTATAAATTAAACTTTTAGACAGTTAAGTTTTTATTTTATCATTGAAATAATGTAATCTTATTTCAAAAGCTAGCATATTTAAATTAGTATTTGATAAAATGTATATTAACACCTAATTTTCTTTAAGTCTGTAGACTGTTTTTTACGTGACTTTGCAAGTAAATCGGAGAACAAATATAAAGCAGCATATATATACTTCACTGACTGTAAGTAGCTTTGTATAAGTCATTCATTATATAAAACCCTATTAATTATAAGGTATCTAATTCTTATAGTACTAGTCCAATACTAGTGACTTTCTATTCTAATCAGGTTAGAAAGACTCTAAAAATACAGGATCATACGTATCCTAATTCATGTTAAGATGATAGAAAATTAAAAGCAATCATTCCAGACCAGTTTAAAAAGTAGTCATTTTTGCTGGTCTACAGGGTTGCAGTGGGGGCGTGTGGAGAGGGCTATCTCTCAAACCCATGCTGGTGACAGGAAGAATTCTTTTTTAAAGTTTCAATTGGGGATTTGATTACATAATAAAAAATAAGACCCTTTGTGAGGGCACTGAAGAAAGTACCATCTGTTTGACAAATACTAAGGGAGAAAATCTATCATATTTCTCTTACTGTGCCATATGTTCAAATAGAAAGCCGCTAAATGAGAATCAGAAGTACAGAGACATGTAATTCTATGTTATGTTATATCTTATCTAATTACACTGCAAAATAAAAATGCCATTCGTCTAAGTTAGGCCTTGGTCTCAGCTGTTAGAGATACATTCTTTTAAGTAGTATATTATTTTTCCTGTTAATATTTATGTTATGCCTAGTAGGAGTTTGCATTTTTTTAAATGTCATACCATAAGTATTTGTCATCTAGATAACCTTATTATATAGAAATTCATGTTTATGTAATTGATAGAAGTTAATGACTGTGAAGGCCTTTTTTATCTTAAGGAATCTTGAGGCTAAAGAACTTCTTGTTAAAAGACACTATGAGCCAATGGCTAATATTCCAACCTAGATTTAATGAAACTATAAGCAGGTAAAAGGAGGAAGGAAAAAATGGGCTCCAAGGTCCAGAACTTACTAGTATAGAATTTTAGAACTTCCTGACATTAGAGAAGTTCCTGTAATTCAAGGAAAAATTATCAATTTGTGTGGTATATTTATCCTTAGTGGCAGATTCAGAAAAGTAATATAAATTTCTAAGTTCTGAAAGTCCTACAAAATTTTATTAAGTCATGAGTTTGGATCTGATTTTTCTTCTCAACACTTTCAATTTGCTGTGTTAGCAGCTCTCTAAGGAGATGCAGGTTATGGTGGATCTAAATGGGGAGAATGGAATTTCTCTTCCTGCCCTTTTGATTAGAATACACCTGCTCTGTAAAGTGAAGAATAATATTTACGCATTATTTTTGTCCTCATAGTAAATTACTTTGTGAAAATCAGTAATTATATATAAACATAAATATTCTTGGATGTTGGAATGATTTGGTCAAAAGAATAAAAATTTAGATGGAATTATTATGCTTTGATTTTTCTTTTATCCTCCCAGTTTGCCCTGATAGTCTCTTTAACAAAATTAAGGCTTCTTGCTCCAAGTCAATAAGAAGATGTAAAGAAATAAATATTTCCTTCATTCCACTTGAATCTCAGGTAATTTCTATTTTTATTTTTAATTTTAGTTCATAATGGATTTTAAAATTTGGTTTATGAGCTTATTTGTTAATAAAGTGTATACTAAAGATGTTTTATATGTTATGTATTTGGTGAATTTTGAGCAGTTCACACATAAGCATTTCTATAATGAAGGGAAGAACATGAGCATTTAATTGGAATGCAATATTAATATTGAAAGTGGAGCTTAAATTTCATATCTGCCACTAAGTCCTGTGAATGTCAGATTTTACAGCACTATCAAAATATTTTGAGGACAGTCTTTGTTAGATGACTCCAAAAAAATACTTTTAGCTTCTGAAATCATTCATGATATTAAAATAAATGTTCTTTAATAAATGTTTTAATATAACATTATATAAATTACCATTTTTTAAATTTACAATATGAAGAATTTTTGTTAATTTGTCTTGCCTTTGAAATAGTTAATGAGCCTTCAATTAATAATAATAATAGCAAATACATCATATTCTATGTGTCACTTTCCTAAATGCTTTACATAAATAGCCTTATGAATAGATGGTAATTCTGTCTCCATTTTAAAGAGGGGGAAATCAAAGAGGTTAAGTAAGTTGCCCCAAAATCACACAGCTAGCTTTGTGTGCAAAGCTTTGTTGTGCTTTGTTCCCTGTGTTAGGATTCTAGCATTTCATAGAATTGAAATGGTTGTTTAGAGATAGAAAGATTTTAGATAAAGAATTTCTCTTTTAAGCTATTGCTATTCTTGACAAAGAAGGACTGTAATCCAAAATAAAATTTTAAGATATCTGGTTAACATTAAACTATTTTCCAAAAGTTACCTTCAGACCTAATTCTAGTATGATATGTAAAGTTAGTGCAGGGTGAAAATGGGCTTCCTAAAATCATGTGGGGTATAAACAGTAGTTAGATAAATATTGCAGACATATCCGGATCATCTTGCTGCACAGAAGAGTTTATTGAAATTGCGGAATTGCTATATTTGAAGCAGAGATTTGTGTAGATATCTGGCCAGTTTGATAGCTGAGGAAAATAACTTGTCTTTGTATGTATAGAAAAATCTCATGAGAATTGTTTACTTAACAGTCTTTGCAAAATGTTGTGATTATTTAAGGTCTTGTCTGTCTGCTATGAGAGAAGGAAGGAAGTACATAGTTTTCATTTATATCTTATTAGCTAAAATTTAGTCATGTGGTTATACCTAAGTGCATGGGAAACATGTCTTTTTTTTTAATTTTTTTTAGGTGAGGTAACACTTGGTCGACCTCACAGATTGCAAGGACCTTGTCAGCTTACAATCCTTATTTTTTTATTTTTTACTCCTACAGCACCTGGTTTTCCTAGGTAGTTTCCCATCCAAGTACTAACCAGGCCCGACCCTGCTTAGCTTCCGAGATCAGATGGAATCGGGCTTGTTCAGGGTAGCATGGCCGTAGACCTAGTCTTTTAACTGGGCATATGGCTGCTTCCTCAAAGAATTGGTATGGGAATGGGAAAACATTTGAAAAATGGATTGGATTTCATAAGGTAGTAATGAAGAGGTAAAGAATATTCTAGAAAAGTAAAAATAGACTGAGTGCAAAGATACAGAAGCAGGAAAGTGTAGGGGAGCAGCAGGAAAAATGGATTACAAGAAGTGTGAGGGTATGATGATAGGTAAGGCTGTCTCTCTCTTGGTAGGTTGGGACCGTGTTGTAGGAGGCTCCAGGTCCCACCAAGAATGGTGGCAGAAAATGGGCAGGTGTGGAAAACTGTGGGACTGGTCTTAAAGTCTTTATGGAAAATAAAAGTCAGGAGATCATTGTTGAGACTGGTACAGTCGGATACAGTGTGCTCCAAAGAAGAAAAGTTGGCCATTCACCACATTTATAAGATACATGGAGATGAAGGAAGTTGATTCTCTCCTCTTGAATACCTTTCAGAGGGTTTACAGTAATTAATGCTACCATGTATATGTTAAGGCAATTAGACAGCATTCAAGAATATAGGGAAGTTTGTTTACAGTGGACCTTAGGGA
>NW_011888787.1:9014643-9036635 GCF_000151845.1 Pteropus vampyrus | reverse complement strand
TAGACCTAGTCTTTTAACTGGGCATATGGCTGCTTCCTCAAAGAATTGGTATGGGAATGGGAAAACATTTGAAAAATGGATTGGATTTCATAAGGTAGTAATGAAGAGGTAAAGAATATTCTAGAAAAGTAAAAATAGACTGAGTGCAAAGATACAGAAGCAGGAAAGTGTAGGGGAGCAGCAGGAAAAATGGATTACAAGAAGTGTGAGGGTATGATGATAGGTAAGGCTGTCTCTCTCTCGGTAGGTTGGGACCGTGTTGTAGGAGGCTCCAGGTCCCACCAAGAATGGTGGCAGAAAATGGGCAGGTGTGGAAAACTGTGGGACTGGTCTTAAAGTCTTTATGGAAAATAAAAGTCAGGAGATCATTGTTTAGACTGGTACAGTCGGATACAGTGTGCTCCAAAGAAGAAAAGTTGGCCATTCACCACATTTATAAGATACATGGAGATGAAGGAAGTTGATTCTCTCCTCTTGAATACCTTTCAGAGGGTTTACAGTAATTAATGCTACCATGTATATGTTAAGGCAATTAGACAGCATTCAAGAATATAGGGAAGTTTGTTTACAGTGGACCTTAGGGAGTACGGAGTCTGGTATAGTTTCTGGTATAGTTAGTTGAGAGGGTGCTAGATGGTCTCTATGTAGAAAAAGAGCTAAAATTAGCAAAAAATGTAGATGGAAGTTGCAGGGGTCTGTATTTAAGGAGGTGATTGTGAGTCATAAAGATGAAGAAAGCATTTAGTAATAGTCTAAAGAAACATGTAATGTTGGTGATGGAAAGTGGGAAGGACGGGGAGAAGGAAGGGAAAGAAATGTGTGCGTGGAATGAAAACAAGTTCCAAAATTTGTTTTGGTTCATCGGAATATTAGATAGCTTGGATTAATTTAAACTGTGGTAACAACTCCCAAAATCTCAGTATATTACAACAATGAAGTTTATTTCCCATTTGTGTTATTGTGCATTGCGGTTTGACTGGGGCTTTGCTCTATATCCTCTTTTTGGGACTGAGGCTGAAGGAGTAGCCCCTGTCTGAGATGACGCAAAGTGAAAAGAGAGATGGTGGAGCCGCACAATGGCTTTTAAAGCTTCCGTGGTGAAGTGGCATGTGTCACTTCTGGTCAGATTCCAATGACCCTAGACAAGCTTGACATCAATGAGTGGGAAGTATACTCCCATAGGGACGGGCCCTGCCGGGAGGGGCAGTTAGTATTTTTGAACAGATAATATTATCTACCGCAGTAGGATAGTGTGTTACGAGAAAAGCACCATCAAGCTGTAGGGTGCTTGTTAGCAGTAAATACAGTGACCGAGACTTTGAGAAGCACAGACACGAGTGGATTAGCTACAACGAAATCTCAGTCCATGTTCAGGCTGCTGCTCTCAGTGATGGGTTATGTTCAGAGAAATGAATCACTTTGTATGAAAGGAAATGCAAGGGAGCTTATTTATAATTTATTAGTTAACCATGTTTATTACATACCTACTTTTACACTCTACATTATCCTGGGCTAAGAAGTGATTACTATCATTGTTTAAAAAAATTAAAGTTAGTTTAATGAGGAACTCTCAACTCTAATTAGGGAGCTGCTTCTTTTGTTATTCCTTTGTTATTTTGTTATCCTTCAAATAACACAATAGTAGTAATTCTCTAAGCCAATTCTTTGCACATAAGTAAATGTTTTGTTAGTTGAATAAATGTGTCTGTAAGGTTTCACTGTATATGTGGCACAAGGTGTGTCTTTAAGGACATGAAGAGTATAAGCTAAAGAACTGAAAATATGATCAACGATGGAACATTTTTAGGTTATTCTCTAGAAGATTTTTAGTATATGTCAAATATATAGACTAATTTTGGCTTTGTTGTATTTCTTTGTGCCAGGTAGAGTTTTATTTTAGTTTTGCTACCTCAGATTCTTTCACATAGTTAAAAGCAAACAGTACTATCTGTATATGAAACAAGAATGAAGGAGAGGTAGACTAAGCAGGAAAGGAGAGTGAAAAAAGAAAGGATGAAATAGAGATGACAGAGAAAATGAGATTTGATTAAGTTAAAGACAGTCATTTTGGAAAACAGCATGGTCAGTGCAAGTATTTTTTTTTTTTTAATGTCTCAAATAATAGCTGCATTTTTCTTGATATTTTTAAGAAGTCTCCAAATTGACAATGTGACTTTTTTTTTTTGGCCTAACTTAGGTGTATACTCTTGATGTACCAGATGCATTCTATTACTGTTACAGTCCAGACCCCAGTAATGCAAACGGAAAAGATGCCATAATGGAAGCTATGGCTGAGCAGATAGTTACAGTATGCGCTACCCTGGATGAAAATCCCGGGGTGAGATACAGAAGGTAAGACAGTAGTGTCTGTTTATGTTGTGCCTTCTCTTTGCTCTCCAGTATAGAGGTAAGTAATGTCTCTGTGCTTACGCGTATTAGTTTGCAGAATTTATTTTTCTTGTAAAATTATGTTGTACATATAGGAAATTTAAGATGCAAGGTTTAAATTTCAGAGTAACTAATAGCCTCTGTTACTGAATTTCAGAGCTTAAATTTAGTATGACTTATAGGCATTTTTTTCATGAGTTTAAGGAATTCTTAAAGGAATGTCTTTGTTGTCATATAGGGTTTACAGTCTTACATTTAATGTTTTATTAAGTTTTCACCAAATTTAAGTGGCCATATTATCTGAATATGGTTTATAGTGTCTCAGTATCTATACTGTCTAATCCCAGTGGCCATTTTAAATATATTTTGGGGATTTTTTTAATAAGTAAAATTTGACTTTAGTACTATGGAACTTTTTATTTATTAGCTTCTTTTTAAAAATAAAGTTTACTGCTAAGTGCATAAATTATATGTATATGGCTTGATAAATCATTCCAAAGTGGACATACCCGTCTAACCCACCAAAGTCAAGAAATAGAACATTAATAACATCTCAGACACCCCCCTCATAATCCCTTCTTGTTACCACCCCCTCTCTTCTCCCAAAAGATAAGTACTATCCTGACTTTTACACATATTTTAGGGTTGCCAGATTTTGAACTTGATAAAGTGGAATCGTATGATATGCTTTGCTCCTGGCTTCTTTTTCCAGCGTTACGTTCTGAGAGTCATCCACACTGTCGTGTGTAGCCAGACAGCTTGGATTTTAATCTGTACTAGCTGTGCGACCCTTCTACCTTAGTTTCTTTATCTTTGAAGCGGGAATAATAACAGTGCCCACTTTATAAGGTCGTTATTAGAATTAAATGAGTTAATATCTGTAAAGCACTAATAGTGCATGGCATTAATAAATGGTGGTAGTAAATATACTTTACTAATAAAGATTATCACTTCTCTTTTAAAAGGTTCTTTAAACATTGGCATTTCTCAAGTTAGTAAGCTGAATTGTTTAATTTGAAATTCATGTAGTACTTTATATTTAAATTACATTACTCTTAAACACTTAAACAAAATCTAGTAAATCCCCTTAATTCTGGTGTTACCCAACAAGCTCTTTACTCATAACTCAGATATTGGAAACATTCTTTTTCTTATAGGTGATTTGCTGATTACATTCTGAACCCAGTGGAGCAGAGAGCTAAATGGCTTATCTTCTGCCAGAGTTCAGTCTCTGTTCAAGCTTCTGTTCTTGGTGATTGGTTCTGTTCAAGGAAATGAGTTAATATAACTAATTTATAATTTAATAGCTCACCTATGGACCTGTTTTGAGTTACCGTAATAGTTAAGTAATCCAGGCTTTCAAAATCCTGCCTGTTTTTTTGGCAAAGTATTCCTTATGCCTATGTACTTTTAAAGTATAATTCTAACATTACATTATTACCTTTTGAAAATAGTTTAAGACAAAATATGTAATAAATTATTCTTTATGGTTGCTCTTTTATTTATTTTTAAAGTATAAAACCTAGAGGTTCTTTAACACTTTGAAGCTCTCACAGTGAGACCATTTTTGAGGTTAGTGTGCTAATTGAAGAGCCTTTTCCGCTTTTCATGAAATTACAGTTAAGAGTACAATTTTCATCATTTTAGAAGACATTTAATTACATATAAGATTTAATGCAAAAGACTATTGGAAAGTTGACTAGATATTAGAGAGAATGTGGGGAAATTTCATTAGTGGTTGGGGTAATTCGTCAGCTAATTTGGAGAATAATATGGTAGTATCTAGAAAAGCTGAAAATGTACATACTCTGTGACCCAGCAGTTATACTTTTAGGTGTAATATATCTAGAGAAACATGTACATGAGATATATATACAAAGATATTTGTTCCAATGTTGTTTACAACAGGATAAAATTCAGAATGACTTAAATGTCCATCTTTAGGGAAATGAATACATAGAATCCAGTATAATCATGTGATAGAATACTATATAGAACTAAAATGAACAGATTTGATATGTGTCAACATATATAGATCTCAAGCATATATAACAGTAAAAAACATCCACTGTTAAAACATATATAAAACTCTGTGTGTATATGTATGTATATATGTATATATATCAAAATATAGATATATATATCTAAATGTACACACACACACACACACACACACACACACACACACACACACATACATATAGTAATGATAGGAAGAACACACACCAAATTCATAATGTGATTGCCTTGGGGAGTGGGGTGTAGAGGTAGGGGAAGAAGAACAGGAATTGGAGGAGGAATGAACAGAACTGCAATTTTATTTATAATATTTTATTACCTTTATATTTAAAACAAGCTGAAGCATATGTGATGTTTACAGTTATTAAATCCAGACAAATTGATACAATGTTATATTTATAAAATCTTTTAAATTAATAAATTACATG
Organism: Pteropus vampyrus; assembly: GCF_000151845.1. Classification (NCBI taxonomy): domain Eukaryota; kingdom Metazoa; phylum Chordata; class Mammalia; order Chiroptera; family Pteropodidae; genus Pteropus; species Pteropus vampyrus. The sequence goes on along the minus strand of NW_011888787.1, from coordinate 9,031,800 downwards.
GTTTAATTTTAGAATTCAACTTTATGATACTGTCAACTGTGTCTTGAAAGATATTTTTTCATTTCTAGTAAACCTCTAGATAATGCCAGTAAGCTTGCCCAGCTTGTTGAAAAAAAACTTGAAAACTACTACAAGACTGATGAAAAGAGCCTAATAAAGGTAATGTATAAAAGGCAAATAGTGATTATGTATAAAGTCTGACTTATTCCTTTATAAACCAAAGAAACTATTCATTTATTTTCCAGTATTAGTTTGGGAATCATTAACATAGATCTTCAGTATTGATTTGGGAGTCTTTAATATAGATGGTAGTAGAAACCTTGGTAATGTAGTTTAGTGGGGAAGGTATGTATTTTGAAATTAAGCACTGTCCAAATCCTGGCTCTGTCATTTAATTCATAGATATGTCAGTTTAGGCAAATTATGTAACTTCTTTGTGCCTAAGTTTTCTCATCTATAAAATAGGGATAATGAGAGAATACCTATTTTATAAAGTGGTGAAAGGATTAAATGAGTTAATACAAGTTTTTAGAATACTTATCATTGAGTAAACATTTAATAAATATGATTATTCGTATTATTACTAGCTCTGTGACCTTGGACATATTATTTACTCTGAGTTGTATTTTTATCTCTAAAATGGGTGAGGTAACATAAACCTTGCCTGGTCGATATGAAGATTAGGTGAGTTAACGTGTGTTTGGCACATATAGAAATTTAATAAATGGCAGCTCTTACTTACCTGATGAAGATAGTATAAAGTAATCAAAGACTAAGGTTAGAACCTGTGAAATACCAGAATTTAGGCTTGGGTTGGAGAATGATGAACCTGAGGGGATTGACAGTGGTGGTGCCAGAGCGCTAGGAAACCATTGACAGTCTCGAAAGCATGAAAGGAAGAAAATGTTGATTGTTTAGAAGAGGAGATGGGCAAAGAAGCCACCAATTACAAAGCTATATGATAAGTGGAATGAAAGAAGAATACATAGAATGTGATGGGAACATAGGCTGTGGCTAAATCTTATTCTAACTGCAGTCCTAGGAGGCATCCAAGAGGAAGAGGCCCTTGAACCTGAAGAATGAGTATAATATGATATAAGAGCAATTTTGTTGCTTGGAGAATAGGATTTTTGGGGCAGAGGCACAGAGAAAAAGGCAGAATCCACAAACAACTTGGCTAGAATGGAGGATGTAAACTTAGGTATATTAGTTTAGAACTTTAACAGTTACTAGTGAAAGCCATTGTTGGTTATAGTTATGAAGACAATGGCTCAGTAGTACACATAACACAGTAAATAAATGTTTATTGAATGAGAGAAGAGATATACAGTCAGTATATTACTAAATATTCCTTTAGTTTTTCATGATTTCAGTGCAAAAAGGCAAAATCCACGAAATTAATAAACATCCTTTCCATTCTTTCTGCCTGGGAAATGATACATTCTTTCAAACGTTTAATACCTTCATTCAAAGAGCTGATAAGGTGTCACCACCTTTTTGAAGCCTTTCCTGACTTTTCAGGTCAAGTATTACTTTCTCCCACATCCTTTCATAATCCCAAGCCCTGGTAAAGCGCTCATACTGCACTGTCTTCTTCCTGTCCAAATTTCTGAAGACTCATGACTTACAGAGATTGAGGGCTTAGTAAGTGCCATGCTGTGCTAAGTGTTTTATTGTATTATAACATTTAATCTTTACAATAATCTTATAAGCAGAGGTTCTGATTATATTTTGTTTTACAAATGAGAATACTGAGATATTAACCAGTTAAGCAATTTCTCCAAAGTCATACAGCAAGGAAGTGGTCAAGGCTGGACTGAAACCCAGATCCGTCTGATTCTGTAGGCTGAGTGAATGGTCAAATAAAAAAATTTTAAAGATCTATCCTATGTAATTTACCTCTGCTGTACATAAATAAATAGGAAATGTTTGTCTACTGAGTTGTGGTTATCTCTTATGGTTTGAATAATAATCCAAAGAATTTATTACTTTTTAAAATGAAGTATGAAAGATAATGATATTAGCAGTTCTTTTTCCCAGCAATATTATTCACTGTTTAATGATTAATGCTGTTTGTGAATTAATGATAACAAGGCTTTCATTGCGATTTATCATCCTAGCTGGCTGGCATCAGTATAATCTTTTTAAATAGCATAATGATTAAGAAGAGCGCAGGCCATGGAGTGAAGCTGATGGTTTGAGTGTCTTACTAGCTGTGTAATTTGGGCAAGTTTTTTTTTTAAAATTTTCAGTTACAGTTGACATTCATTATTAGTTTCAGGTATATAGCGTAGTGGTTGCATTTATAAAACTTAAGAAGTGATCCCCACCCCCACCCCCACCCCCACCAATATGGGTAAATTACTTTTAAGCCTTAATGCCCTCATTGTCAAATGGAGATAAGAATACCTGTCTCACAAGGTTGCTATAAGAATTAATATTTGTATTTCTTGCTTGGCACAATGTATAGCACAAAGAGCTCAAGAAGTAGCTACTATTCATAATTTATATCAATTTTAGTGTTTATAGAGCTGAATTCCTAAGAAAATAGACTTAAATATAAACTGTTACTTTTTAGAAGGAATTTTCACAATATTATGTTTTTGAATATAATCTCTTAATATAATTATAAAAGCGTTTGCTTTTGTAGTCTTGTTTTTTTTCCCGTTATACCACTCAGATTTTTCTGTTTTTATATAACTTCACAGTCTTAAGAAGGTGACAATTTAAGAAACATCTGCTTTTGTTTTCTAAGATATTAAAATGTGCTCACACAAAGAAATTGAATTTTCTTAAGATAATTTTATCTTGTTATTCCAGAGTAAAACTCATTCCCAGCTCCTAATAATTGATCGTGGCTTTGATCCTGTGTCCACTGTCCTGCATGAACTGACATTTCAGGCAATGGCTTATGATCTACTGCCGATCGAGAATGATACATACAAGCAAGTATAACTTGAAGGGCATATAAAGGGCATATACAAACAGGAGAGGCTCTGAGCATTTAATGATTGGTGCAGGCACCAGAGATCAAAAGCCTCTGTAACCATTTTTATTCAGAGACTTTATCCTTCTCTTTTCCCTATAATCATAATCTATTAAATATCCTTTTCTTTTTCTTATAATTGTAATTTATTAAAAATATCTTGACTTTGTAATGTAAGTTAGTGGGTAATTTGACTTCTTTGAAGCTCTTTGGTGTATTTGCTTCCTTCACTATGTCTACAACAAAGCTACATTTGTTAACAGGTGGAATTCGACTTTTCACTTATGTTAAGAGTAAATACTAGGCCCACTACTATATTTATTGAACTGGAAACCATATTTAAACTGGTTATTCTTCTGAATAACACACTAAGAAGTATCTGTATGTGTGTCTTGTCAACTAATATATTTAAAGAGATTAAAAGGCTGGAAAAATAAATAGGGTGGCAACTGAGATAGACAGTTTTAGCAATTTGGTACCTATTTTGACTTAACCCTGATATAAGCACATTTACTTTAAAAGTAATGTGAAATAGAAACCTAAATGAAAAACAAAATAGCTTTTCTATCAAGGGCCCACTTTATTGTATCTTTGTGTATTACATATGAGTGTGTATATGCATGTGCATATGTATATAACATGTTATTTGATATCATAGTCACTAAATCCAAATTGGCATTTTTTAGCTAAGATTTACTATTTGAGAATAGTAGTAAAAGTGAAAAATTTGTTTTCTGAAATTTTATATTTAATTTACTAGTTTTAATAGATTAAAAGGTACACTTGTGATAATTATAATAATATTTTTTAAACCAGATATTATTAAACTGATTTTGTATTTTTTATCGTATTTTTATTTGCATTGTGGTCAATCCTGGTTTCTGAGTTTTTGTCTGTGTTTGAATTAATGAGATGACGTAGAGGAATCAACATAGCTTTTTTCTAAAATAAAAATAGTTTCATGCAGTTTATTCAGAAGGGATATTATTACCTCTCTTATCCTTTAGGTCTCTAAACCTGCATTGCTGAAGAGATTTACAAAAGAATTAAACTGATGGACACGAAAGGATTTGGTTTCAGACTATAGACAGACATTTCAGACATTTCTAACCCAGTATTTAAAATATTTATCTTTGTAGGTTTGCTAGCAAGCAACGCAAGGTTTAATTTTTTAAGAGAAAGAGAGAGACTTATGTTTTTTTAAAGCTGTCGATACTTCCTTTTTTATGAATCAAAAAAGTCCAGGGATAAGACTAAATGGAAGCATGAACTCCCTGTAGTTTGTGCTGTCACAATTTTAATGGAAATAGAGTACAAAGCAGGAAATTCTAAGTACCCAAAATCTGTTTTTCATCTTGGTGACCCCTTTAAATGTACTCTTAAAATGGGATTGTTGTCTTTTAATGGTCAGCCTTGCTATCTTAATATTTGTTTATAAATCAAAGATTAAAGATATTGTATAAGTAGAAGATGACATTTTAAATAACAAAAGGGCTTATATCCTTAGTGCAGTCTTGTAATTAAGCACAGTCATTCCACCTGTAGACATCTGTAATTATGACCACCTAGGTAGATGGTTTTATAGATAGGACCCGTAATTTGGGGGGCTGTGGAAATGATTGTATTCATACAGCAGAAATCTATATTTATTGTCTGCAGTGGGAGCTAGGAAAGCTTAGTGCCATTCTTCCTAATCTTGCCTCAGGAAATTGAGTCCCAGGATGGTTGAATCTCCCTAGCTTCCCAGATGGAAAACAGGAAAATAGAAGGGAGAAGTTAATTTGGGGAGCAGTCACGAAGTCCATTTTTAAGTTACCTCATGAACCCCTTAAATTGCTGCTCACTTCATTAGAACCCATTAAAGCAATCACAGTTTTTTTATGGCTACATTAGTTTTTCTATCATTTCCTTTCTCATTCTTTAACCCATTTCCTGTTCGCTCCATGAATGCTCGCCAGCACTTGTGGCTGCAGTGTTTACTCTGAGATAACTTGTAGGTTATAGTCCTAACCTTACCCCCAAATTTTGCCACAAAATATCTTGCTTTTATTATTATTTTCTCATCACTCTAGTATATTGATAGTCTTTGGAAACAAATGACATCATTCTATTTATAGCATTCTGTTTTAGTAGCTGTATTTCCATTTACAAAATTTAGGAATTCTCAATCACTGAACATGTCAAATCCTAGAAAACGTAACATTTCTACACATGATTAACATCGTTCTTGAATAGTCTGTTAGCTGAGGATTCATTTGATGAATCCGATTTATGTATACCTTTCTGTTACACTAGGATTAGAAACAAAATCTGTTTAGAAATAACTCCAAGAACAGTTTTTATATTTTATTTTCACATTGAAAACCAGTCAGATTTGCTTCAGTCTCAGACAGTGTGTTTATGTAAAATTGAATTAATGCTGGCGATGAGCTGCACTTTTTTTTTTTTTTTCCTCTAAATGGGAAATGGGTTAAAGGAGATGTAGTTATAAGGTTAGGGAAGGATATAGAAACATAATACATTTCTGTGAATTTTGTGTCAACTCTGAACACCTTCAGTATTTAATAGGCTACATTGGGACTGACGTTTCTGTTTCTCACTCAGTGAATGTTTGATAGTTGTGCTGATGGTTATTAAAATCATTTTAAGCAGTTAGAACACATTGTTAGTATGCTCAGTCTTGTTCTTAAAGTTGATTGTGGAACATTGAATTTTTGTTTTATAAAATACCATTTTGCTAACGTAAAACTCTGTAATTATAACAGCTTAATCTAACATTTGAAAGTAAAAATGTCTTGGTAGGCATAGCGCTTTGATTTTTAACGTAAGGATGAGGTTATGCCTTAGTTTTCAGTAGATATTCATTACCTCCCTAAAATAGTGAATATGTACTCTTCAGTTCTTGAGCTTTATCTTAAAATTATTATTTGTAAAATGTTTTTTCCACTTTTTTGGAGGAAAAATAATCCAAAGTTTTATAATTCTGTCTACTCGTAGATATAAAACAGACGGGAAAGAAAAGGAGGCAGTCCTTGAAGAAGACGATGACCTCTGGGTCAGAATTCGACACCGGCATATTGCGGTTGTATTAGAGTATGTGAACCCATTTTAATTTTAATTTTTATTTTTATTCCGTATTTTTTGGACATCAAATACATAATAGTACATTTTGTAATCAAAATATTTCTGTAAAGAATTATACCTTGGGAGTTTAAAGAATTCTTTCAATTCAACAGGGAAATTCCCAAGCTTATGAAGGAAATTTCATCAACAAAGAAAGCAACAGAAGGAAAGGTAAGAGTCTTTTAATTTAACTTTCAAAATATTGATGATGAATTTTAAGATTTGTTTCAAGGTTTTATTTTATCTATTTGACATTCCATTTATGGAAATTTCTAACATATACAAAAGTAGAAAAAGTGAATTCCCATGTACCCATAATCCAGCCTCAACAATTAGCGACATTTTGCCTCTCTTGCTTCATTGAAGTTAATTTTTAAAAGGCCATTTAGCTAATTTCACTAATACATTCTTGCTTTTTTTTTTATATTGAAGTATAATTTACCTGAGTAAAATACACAGATCTTAAGTGTGTACTCAGTGACCTTATGTTTTACACGTATGTGTGTACACACACACACACACACACACACACACACACACACACCCACACACCCCACACCTGTGGAACCACCACCTAAATCAAGGTATATCAAGGTGTAGAACATTTTCATTATTCCAGAAGGTTACACAGTAGTATCATCTGTGAAAAAATGTAGTTTATCCTTTTCAATCTTTATTTTAAACTAGTTTTATTAGTAGTTAATACCTCCTAGCTCTAAAACGTAGAACAGAACTGGTGATAGAGGATATTATTGTCTCATTTCCTAAACTCAGGGGAAACATGTTTGATATTTTATCATTGAGTACTGTATTAGTTTTAGGTTCCTTAAATATATCCTTTTTCAGATTAAGGAAATTCCCTTCTATTTTTAAGTTGCCAACTGTTTTTTTAATCTTTCTGTTATTGCGTTGTAATTTAATTATACCTTATCCAGAGAATATGCACTGTATGATTTCAGTCCTTTGAAATTTGTTTGGTAAATGTCCTATGTGTACTTGAAAAGAACACAAATTCTGTCAGTTAAATTAAGTTGGTTTATCATGTTATTCAAATCTATTTATTTGCTGATTTTTTTGTCTGCTTTTTCTATCAGTACTGAAAGTGGTATATTAAAATCTCTGATTATGACTGTGAATTAGTTTGATTTTCTTTATAATCCTGTTAACTTTTGAAGCTGTATCAACTGATGAGGTCATGTTAATTAGAATTATAAGATAGTTATCTGTTGAATTTATCTTTTTATCATCATAAAATATCATTTTCTTATCACAGTCTAAAAACTCCATTTACCTTCTTCCTCCTTTGTGCTATTTTTGTCATATATCTTCTTAAACATATATTATAAACTCAAGATGTTATTATTGTTTTAAATTCTCAGTAGACTTATATTGCCAACATATTTATGAAATCTGTTGTTATTTAGTCTTTATTGCTCTTGGGTTTTCTATAGGAACAGGATGAATTTTCCTCAACTTTTGTCTTTGTCTTTATCTGAGGATATCTTTTTTTTTTTGCAAATTTTTCAGAGATCAACTTTTGTTGGATTTAGAATTCGAGGTTGGCAGTTTTTCTTTTTCCTTTCAGCAATTTTAATCTGGCTGCCATAATTCCTGTTAAAGAAGTCAGCTGTCATGTTATTGGTATTTTCCTGAAGATAAAGTGCCTTTTTTCTTTATCTTTTGATTTTTAGCAATTTGACCATTATGTGCTCTGATATTTTTCTTGATATTTATCCTCCTCTGGTTTGTTGAGCTTGGGTTGGTAACTTTCATTATATTTGTAAAATTCTTTGCCATTATTCCTATCATCTTGATTTTATTCTTTTCTCTCTCTCTCCTTCTAGGACTCCAGTCACGTGTGTTTTAAATTTTTTGACCATATTCTACATTCCTTACATTCTTTTTCTTTTTTTTCCCCCTCTCTGTGCTTTAGTTGAATTTTCTGTTAACCTGACTTTGTCTCTTACTTCTTTCTGTTGTTTCTAGTCTGCTGTTAAACCCCTTTAATGTATTCTTTTTTTAAATTGAGTTATAAAGTAAAGATCCCCCTTTATACTATACAATTCAAGTTGTTGGCAGTTATGAATAAAACCACTATAAATATTCAGGTTTTATGTGAACAATGTTTCCATTCACTGGGGTCAGTAATTAAGAGTGGATTTCTGGGTCTTATGGTGAATGTATGTTTGACTTCCAAACTGTTTCCCAGAATGACAGTATCATTTTACAGTCCCACCAGCAATGTTTGAGAGTCATTCATTATGTTCGTTGTTTCAAATATTGCACTTAGTTCTAGGACATACATTGAATTTTTAAAAATAAATTCTAATTCTCTATTGAAACACTCCATCTTTTCATCCATTTAGTCCATCTTTTTCTCTGTTATGTTATTTTGAAATCCTTGTCTGCTAACTCCATCTGGATGATCTAGGGTCTGTTTTTATTGACTGTTTTATCATTTAAGTGTCAATCATTTTTTCCTCTTTTACATTCACAGTAATATTTGTGTATTAGACATTATGGATGATACATTGCAGAGGTTCTAGATGATGTTCTCTCTACAAAGAGTATTGAGTTCTATTCTAGCAGGTGGTTAATTTGCTGATGAATAACCTTGATTCTGTTGAGACTTCATGTAGGCTGTGTTATGGTGAGTGAATTTCACTCTTGCACTAATCCAAAGACATAGTTTTAGTACTGAATATCTGGGATGTTCACTTAGGACCCTTCTTTGTGTGGATCAAAGAATGCCAGTATCTTCTCAGCACTGAGACCCCTCTGAAATCTTTGTCCAGCATTTAGTCACCCAGCAGTTCTTCCCTGCTAGGCCTTTAAGAGTCATTCCCTTTACATATGCAGCTTAGTATTTGGCCAAGGATCCAAAGGCAACCCTTCTATACATCTTTGAGTTATGTAGTATCTGGCTCTTTTCTCTCTAGCACCTTTCCCCCCAAATCCTACCTAGCAGTCCCAAACTCTGATCTTTTTTCCCTCTCTCCAGAAAGAATATTGCTTTTCTTTCGAACTCTACTTCCTTGCACTGTGATTTGGAAAATGTCCCAGGGAAAAGCCAGGTTGATTGCAGGGACCACCTTCTGTGTTTTCCTCTGCTCAAGTATCTTAGCTGTGAACGATTTTTTTATCCATTACCTGAAAGCTATCGTCTTACTTATTTTATTCAATTTTATTTTTGTTTATATAGAGAGAGTAATTTGTTATCTGTTACTTTATTGTGGCTGAAACTGGAAATTTCTTGAATTCGTTTTCTTTAAAAAATTGCCAAATACTTAGTAAATTGATAAATACTTAAAACTGCAGAATTTTAAAGTTGTTATATAGAATAACTGAATCATAAGTTTGATTTTAAAATGTTTGACTTTTCTTAGACATCACTTAGTGCTCTTGCTCAACTGATGAAAAAGATGCCCCATTTCCGTAAACAGATTACTAAGGTAAGCAGGACTGTATATGAGATACCTTGTCATTTTTAGTTTATTAGTCCATCTATTTTTGTAGTCAGGTTTATCTGTGGGTGTTATGGAATACTTGGTGTTAGTTGCCCTCTAAAACCACACTCTAGGCCTGAGAAATATCTCAAATATCTAAGCTTTCCAATAATATTCACTATATAGAGAATTTCAGTGTATCCATATCTAACTGAAACTTTTTTATATTTTTGTCTTGAACAGCCAAACAAAGAAAGTTTAGCATTTATGAACATAATATGAAAATTCAGCATTGGATTGACCAATGGTTGTTATTCTATTTGGTTCTATAAATTAATAGCTATATATTGGTATATTTAAGGGTAAGCTATGTAGGCAGATAAATATTTTTTTGCTGTTCCAGTTATTCTTATGAGTCATTAGCATAATAATCTTTACACTTTTTTTTATCATATTGCACCCTAATCAAGAACTAATATAAATTCAGACATGTTTTGCAGGACTTTAAGGACTTCACTACTTTTTATATTCACTATATTTTTTATTACTCATAAACCTGACATAAATTTTATCCTTCCACCCAATCTTTTGCTATCTGTTCATTGCCCCTTATAGGTCATGTTAATTCTCACTTTTTTCCTTTTCTTGAGCTATTTTACTTGCTTTACATGGTACCTTCTTTTCCACCCAAGCCCTTACTCTCCTTCAGGCCAATCTCAGAAGTTTAATATTATCGGTTGCGCAAAAAGAAATTAAAATGCTTTACATGATTGATTTCTTCTGTTTTTCAGCAAGTTGTCCATCTTAACTTAGCAGAAGATTGCATGAATAAATTCAAGTCTAATATAGAAAAGCTCTGCAAAACTGAACAGGTACGTGCGGGGTCGGAAATACCTATATACATAATAGATTTCTTGAGTGAACTTTTTAAGGTAAAACTTAACTTTGCTCAATACAGTACACTGAGTCACAGAACCTCTTTATGCCCTATTTAATACATCAGTCCCCACCAACATTAACAAGTAGCTAAGCAGCCTCATAGTAATAAGCAAGTCCCTCCTAATCTATGATTATGCATTTTAGTTGAATGGGATGATTTGGAGCATTATTTCAGGGTACCATTGTTGGCAGGCCTTTCTCAGTAGGTGCAGCATTTAATGTCGCATCCTGCAGAGTACCGCATGAGCACATTTAACTTGTTTTAAGAGGCTCCTCTATAATGCGAAACTATTTAGATCAGTGCTGTCTAATAGAAATAGAATGCGGGTCATGGTAATTTTAAATATTCTAGTAGTCACATTAAAAAGGTAGGAAACAAGTGTACTTAATTTTGGTAATATGTTTGACTGAACCTTATACATCCAAAATATTATCTTTTCAACATGTAATCAATATAAAAATTGTTACTGAAATATATTACATTCCTTTTTTTTATACCAAGTCTTCAGAATCTGATGTTTTAATTTATAGCACATCTTAATTCAGACTAGCCACATTTTAGGTACTTAATAGCCACATGTGGCTCATGGCTACTATATTAGCACAGGTTTAAATTAATGATTTTCTTCTCTGAATTATATTTTCGACTTTTTACATTTTCTACAATCAGTAGTTTATAAGTAATGCCCACATTTTCCTGTGAAGTGTCATCAGTATTCTATTAAAATTTGGGAAGATTTAATAATAGATATTTTAAACTGAAAATGAATTTGGATTATAGACCACTGACTATTTCATTTTCAATAAGGATCTGGCACTTGGAACTGATGCAGAAGGACAGAAGGTGAAAGATTCTATGCGAGTACTCCTTCCAGTTCTGCTCAACAAAAATCATGATAATTATGATAAAATAAGAGCAATCCTACTCTATATCTTCAGTATTAATGGTAATGGAGATTTTGTTTATTTCCATGAATATATTAGAATACCCAGTTCTAAAATCACTTTACAATGAATGGTTTACTAAAGATCTTAAGAGAATCTTAGAAAATTCAGAGGTAGTAGCTGAAGTTGGTTAAGATAAAAGAAAAATGAAATCGAGAGAAGACTGAAGGGTCTATAATTTAAATGTTTGCTTTTTATTTAAAGAACACTTTTTTCGCGGATATACCTAAAACCTAGAAATTATTGTGGTAGCAGTTTTGTGACTTATATTTTTATTTATCTAAGGAACTACAGAAGAAAATTTGGACAGATTGATCCAGAATGTAAAGATAGAAAATGAGAGCGACATGATTCGTAACTGGATTTACCTTGGTGTTCCCATTGTTCCCCCGGTAAGAAATCTTACATTCCGCATATACTTACATTATATGCATGTATGATTGTTTACATTATGTTTTCTTACATGAGCATCCATGTGGACAGTCTTCTTAATTTCACTCTATAGATTTGGTAAGTAATAAATTAAAATTTTGTTTTCTTTTCCATATATGAATAATTTGGACAAACATATCTTATGGCTTATGTTGTAATCTGCTATTTATGATTTTCTCTTTATTATTCATTTATAGCAAATTTTGAAAGGACTCTATTTAGAATCTCACTCTTTCCCATGAAGTTTTATATCACTTTTGAGTAAACATACTTTCTGATACTATTATAAATTTTATTATTAAAACAAAATACTGTGAAGTTATATGACTGCACTATTTAGATTGAGTAGGCACTTCCCATCTTAAGTCAAATGCAATGTAGTATTTGCTGTAAATTAAATACCTGTTAGAAAACAGGAGAATATCACTAAATAAATTACTGATTTTTAATTTTTTCTTCTAATTATATTAGTCTCAACAAAGCAAATCATTAAGAAAGGATCGGTCTGCAGAAGAAACTTTCCAACTTTCTCGATGGACACCTTTTATCAAAGATATTTTGGAGGTAAAATTCATTAAATTTTGCTTAAACCCCAAATGCCCTCGTATAGTGTACTCTTTACTCTTTGTATGTTTATCTGTCAGTCTGAGCATATCTGTGGATCAGGAATTTTCTGCAGTACTGGGAAGGTTCACAAAAGAAAGCTGTATCTGGGGATCAGGGGAGGAGAGGACATTCTTGAAGATTCTTTCCTGAAGTCCTCAAAAAACTCCCACCACTGACTGCCTCAAACTAAAAAAGCATATACATGCTTTATGAAAACACTGCTGTTGTTTTAAATAACTATATGTAGCAGAAATATAAATAATTTGAATGAAAATATAAATAATTTATTTGAATGAAAGTTCAAAATAACATTTGTATATGTCACTATTAGAAAGTGCTAGAATCTAATATTCTTGGAAATGAATTTGTGATTAAAATGTAAACCTCACTATAGTTTGCTATTATATCCAACAGATAGTGGATGCCTTTAGTACTCTCTGCTTTTAGAAAATAATACTCAATTATAGGAAATTAGAAAGTGGACTAATAAAAATTGCATTATGAGATCAGTAAAATAAAATTGATTCTTCAGTCATTATCATATAGTTCCACTTATTCCAATTTTCCTTTGACTTAAGCCCCAGTTTTACTTTCCTTTGGGATCTAATTGGGTGCAGTTTATTACTACGATTTTTCTGTTTTGCTTGGCTAATTTTATGTCATTGACACATGCCTAATCATAGATGAAAAATTTAAAGAATTTAGACTTTATTTTCTGCAACATAAAATTTAGTTTTCCTCACGCATAACAAGGATATAAAACTAAGTAGTTGTTCTTGGCTGGTATTTTTAAAATAAGAACTGACTTTCTCGAACCCTTTATCAACGATTTGCATGTTAAATTCAGAAAATCCACTTTTGGCTCAGTGGCAATCTGAGACCTTCAGGATATCTCCTGAAACTTGATTTCATAGTTTGCTGCACTCTTACTGAAATATTCTTAGACTACCGAGAACCTTGTGCCCACTCCTTGCGCCTACTTATTAATAGTACTTGTACTGTCCTGCTGTAAAGCTGATATCCAACTTTTATTGATCATGCACACTTAACCGTAAAAAATGTGGACACGAGCCTACAGCACTTGATTATTTACTTATAAACTGTATATTACTATACTAATAAAACAATGTATGTAGTATATGCACACAGTGTATCATAAGTGTAACCCTAAAAAAGGAGAATTAAAAAAATGAAATGAAAAAACATTTCTCTCACCCCCTTGGATTGTGTGTGTGCCCCTAGGCCAGGGTGCATATCCTGTTGTAGAGCCACCGCTGGGAGGGGCGAGGCTGTGCCCTCCGGCAGCCTAAGGTATGTCCAGACTCGATGGTGTTTAGAAAACCCAGCACTCTAGATGTAAAGGTCTTGATAAGATGCCTGGAATCTTCACACCAGTGTGGGGACTCTCCAGATGATGAAATGTAGGCATGCAACAAATATCGGTTTAATGAGTCAGTAAATGATTGCATTAATTTTTGAAGCAAGTAAAATTTGTGAGTTTCAAAAGGGCTGACCTTACTTTATTAAATATTTATCCTTATGTTCCTTAATTGAATTTTATGCAAAACAAACGAACAAAAATATCCTGGAGTTTACAACATTTTCTTGATGGTGTTAACTCTTTTCTTCCTTAGGATGCCATCGATAATAGATTAGATTCAAAAGAATGGCCATATTGTTCTCAGTGTCCAGCAGTATGGAACGGCTCTGGAGCTGTAAGGTAAAGCCTAGGAACAAGTCAGTGACATTTTCAGTGTGATATTGCAGGCCAGTAATCGAAATGGTATGCAAGTCATCTTATATTGGCACCTTGAGGCATGTCAGAAACTTAAGAGGCAGTTTTTTTTTAACTGTAACTTGTTTTAAATGAGTCCAGGCAAGCAATATGAAAATGTACTTTATTGTGAAAAATATTTTTATGAAACTAAAAAAGAGTGTCTCATCATCTCTTTTTCCTTCACATAGTAGAGAACACAACCCTTTTGATAATTTTTTTGTGGTGAAATATTTGAAACATTCAGAAAGCTCTAGAGAATATTATAATGCATACCCTTACACTCAGTGTCCACCTTAACACATGAATCATCATAAATACAATTCAAGCTTCCTGTATATCACACTCTGATTTGATTATTCTCCCTTTCTTCCCTATCCTGAATTTGATGTTTATCATTCATCTCATTCACCCACATGTCTTTGTACATTTTCTACATATATTTGTATTTCAAATGATGTATAGAGTTGTGTTTTGCAGGATTTTTCTCTTGGTCTTTGGCATTTAGCAGTTTAACTATGTATATCTAGGTGGAGTTCTCTTTACGTTTATTCTACCTGAGGTTTGTTGAGTTTCTTGGATCTACAAGTTAATACTTTTTATCAAATTTGGAAGTTTTCAGTCATCACTTCTCCAAAATTTTTTCTGCCCATTTCTCTTTCCCTCCTGTCCTTTCAAAACTCAATTACAATGTGTTGTAGGATTTGACATTGTCTCCTGGGTCACTGAAGCTGTTTACTTTTCTTTCATCTGTTTTCTTCCTGTTCTTCAAATATGATATCTGTTGATCCATCTCCAGGTTCTCTGATTCTTTCTTTTGACATCTTAAATCTGCTGTTGAGTCATCTAGTATTTTTTCATTTCAGCGTTCATGCTTTTCATAGTTAGAATTTTCATTTGGTTCTTCTTTTAGTTTCCTTTTCTCTTGAGATTCCTATGGTTAAATCATTTGCATGATTTTTAATTCTTTGATTATATTTATAATAGTTGCTTTGAAATTTGCTCAATTCAGCATCTGAGTCCACACAGGGTCAGTTTCTGTTGACTGCATTTTTTCAAAATGTGGATCACACTTTACTATTTCTTTAATTCTTGGTTAAAAACTGGACCTTTTAGATAATGTAGCAACTCTAAATTGTTTTTGTTTTAGTAACTTGTATGGACTTAAACTGTAAGATCATTCTCCCCCACAGGGTGTAGCCATTAATGTGATTTTTTTTTTTTTTTTTTTTTTTTTTTTTGTCTTGGTTCTTAGTAATTGCTCCTGTGTTTGCATAGTTTAGAGGTCAGGAAGTTATCTGGATAGAGGTTGTGTTTGGGTATCTTGAGCCTGTCTGCTTATCAAGCTGAGTGTGAATTGAAGAATGCATTTCATGTCACAGTCAGTTCTTGAGTCTTTTTTTCTTTTTTTCCCCTGGGGCGCTCTCAGGCTTTCCCTACACATGCATAATTTTGGTGGTCTAAGGAAGGGTATGTGGAGAGCTTAGCTTGTCCTTGCCTTCTTTGGCTTTCTGACATCCAGATTTCCCACCTTAAATTTTTGACTGATTTGCTGACCAAAACATTGGAGTACCAAAGCTTCATCCCTTCCTGCTCTGAACTAGATCTGCCATTTTCAACCAGCAGAGCTGCAGGATTTTGTACACCCTCTGCCACCCTACCTCAAATCAAGCATTTACCTCCGGCAGGAAAGCTGGTGATTTTCACAATCAGCCTCAAGTCAGTAAAGCTTATAGTTTTTGCCAACTAATTTGACTGGGGGAGGACAATGAGGATAGGGTGCAGTGTCAGCCTAGGAGGTCATGTGGTTACCACCACCATTCTTACTTGATATTCTAGCATATATTCAAGAGTAAGTGCTTCTGAATTTTTTGTCTGCCTGTAGTTGATTTCCAGTTGATGTGAAATGTTTGTTTTCCTCACAATTTCACCTTGGTTTATACTTATTTTCTTGGAGAGGAATCTCCTGACCATCCTACTCTACCATAACCACCAGTTTTCTCTGTAGTTGTGTTTTTAAACTTAATATAAATAGTATCATATGATGTGTCCTTCTGCAACTTACTTTTTTGGTTTTCCTCAACATTATATATGTGAAGTTTATTCCAGACTGATACATGTATAAAATTTCACTCATGGTTGGTATATGCTTATATGAGTGTCAGTTTATTCATTTCTTTTCCAGCCAATGGAAATTTAGTCTGTGTCAAAACTGGCACCATTGCCAACAGTATGTAGTGAGCATTCTTGTACATTTACATGTATTCCAGTGTTTCTCTAGGGTGCTTCTCTTGGATTGAGGGCTTTATTTAGTTTTGTTTTATTGTTTCCTTTTCTACTGGTTTGAAAGTTATATAGCCTGTTTGTATTTTTGTAGCAGTTATCCTTAGAATTTTAATATGCTTCTTTGACTCGACAAAGTTGAAATTAATTAGTATCTTTGCCTTCCTCTAGAATGATACCGAAACCTTAGAACAACTTAGTTCAAACCATAAACCTTTTAAATGTTATCTTAATACTTTATTTTAGCTCACTTTATGTCTTTTTTTACTTCCCAAAGTAAAGACCAGCATTTTATTTTATTTTTATTTTTAGTTGTATGTTCATGTTATATTGCTCACCACCACCACTCCCTTGTATCCTCTTTTTGGGGCTCAGTTACCTTCTTTTCTGAAATATATCCTTTAGAAATTTCTCCTGCCTGGGTCTGTTGGTGGTAGTCTGTGGTTTTGTCTGTTTGAAATTATCTTCATTTTGTCCTTACATGATGGCTGTAAATTTCTTAGTTCACAGTAATTTTCACTCCACTCTTTGAGATGCTATTCTCCTGTTTTCTTGAATTCTTTTTAAGCTCTTGGGAAGGTATGTGTATGGGGGTAAGGTGTTTTGTCAGTTTTATCATAAGT
>NW_011888787.1:9007243-9014433 GCF_000151845.1 Pteropus vampyrus | reverse complement strand
ACCTTTTGTGTTTCATTCTGGAAAATTTTCTTCAGACTTAGTTTTCAGTTATTTAGCTCTCTCTTAAATTTGTGTCTAACCTGCTGAGTAAGCTATTTTTTGAGTGTCTGTGTTCAGCAACTTTACATTTTAAAAATTCAACTTGTTTCTTTTTCAAATATGCTTAGAATTTTTTATTTCTTATTTTGTTATTCTTTCTGTATTTTTTATTTTTCTGTTTGTCATTTACATTAACCAAAAATTTTAACTTCCATGGCTGAAAGTCTTTTTAAAAGGAAGGGTTTATTAGGCTATTGCTAACAACAAAAAAAAGACCCGTCTTGGGGCATGAGTCTAAACCACCTGTAGCATGTCTAGGTAGAAAAGACAGATGTGTCCATTGTCCTGGAGTTTTGTAAATTGTTTTTTATACATCAGGTAGAGGGGAGAAAGATGTAAGCCATTCTAAAAGGACTTATATTAGCTATAGACAAGGGAATGGGCTAGTTCTGGGGTGGGCACAGCGGAGGCCATAGCAGAGTCCCTAAAGCTCATGTGTAAACGAGAAGCAGAGGCTCCTAGAATTCAACTGCTGCCTGCTTATTCTCTTTAGATGATCTCAGAAATAGCCACCTGGAAGTTAATTTAATAATTTAACACTCCTTAATAATTTAAGGAGTGTGAGCAGCCTTTGTTGGTTTTGCACTGTAGTTGTTAACCAATTAACCACTTTTTGTCTCTTCCTTCCACCCTCTGGCCTGCTGTATTTTAATTTATAACATCTCAGAATTTTTTCCTTGTTCTTTTTCTTTTTTTTAGTGTTATTTTTTTTTTTTTTAGGCGAGACTAAGAACATTATTAAAAGTTTATTGTGGTATCCTACATTGTAGGGTCTTAGAGGTCATCTAGAACATGGTTTCCAAAGTAGGTAGCAAGATGATCTATTGGGTGCTTATTTTTACCTAAAAGAGGGAGAATTAAGCTTTATTTATATACACTAGTACATGTATATAATTTATAAACTAATATATATGTTTAATAGATGTACATAAATGTTTATTTTAAAATATTTATGTACTTCTCAAATAAAAGCTCTCAAGTTTGACCAGTGGGGTGCGGGACAGTAGTGGCAAGCCCTGTGATCTAGATCAGTGCTATCCAATAGAACGTTCTTTCAGTGAAGGAAATGTGCTGTATCTGCACTGTCCAGTGTGATGGCCACTATCCTACGTGTACTACTGAATACCAATATGTGGCTAGTGTGACTGAGGAACTAAATTTTTAATTTAATTTTATTTCATTTCATTTCATTTAAATTTAAGTAGCCTCATATAGCTAGTGGCTACTGTATTGGACAGTGCAAGTATAAAGCAGTCTGGGGGAGGAAATGGTAGAAATAATGGCTACTATTTATTGAGTGCTTTCCTGATACCAGATTCCATACTTAGTATATTTTATACGTCATTTCATTTAATTCTAGGAACAACTCTTAAGGTTTAGAGAGAGGCTAAGTGACTTGCTGAAAGTCATACTGAACTAGAAAGAAGCAGAATCAGAGTTGAAACCCAGGTCTAACTTTTTTTAACAGCTTTATTAAGGTATAATTGACTTAATAACATATGTTTAAAGTATACAACTTGATGTTCTGATATATATACATTGTGAAATGATCACCACAAGCTAATTAATATATCACTTCCACATAGTTACCATTTTCTTTCTTTTTTTTACAGTGAGGCTTACTTTAAATCTTCTCTCTTAGCAGATTTCAAGTATACAGTTTTGTTAACTATAGCCACCATGCTATGCATTAGATCTCTAGAAGTTACTAATCTTGTATAACTGAAACTTTGCCCTCTGACCATTTCCCCCTCCCTCAGCTGTTGGCAACTCACATTGTATTCTCTGTTTCTATGAGTTTGACTATTTTAGGTTCCACATATAAGTGAGATCATGTAGTATTTGTCTTTCTGAGTCTAGTTTATTTCACTTAGCATAATATCCTCCAGGTCCATCCATGTTGTTGTAAGTGGCAGAATTTCCTTTTTTTGTAAGGCTGAATGATATTCCATTTTATATACACACACCACATTTTCTTCATTCATTTGTTCATCAAAAGACATTTAGGTTGTTTCCATATCTTGGTTATTGTGCCTAATGCTGCAGTGAACATGAGAGTGCAGATCTGTCTTCAGTATCTCCTGTCATCATACTTTCCCAAGTTCCAGCAAGGGACGTCCCAGTACCACATCAGCTCCAAATCAGTACCTGCAACCCCTGTCCCCCATGTCTCTAAAACCCTGTTGTTTCTGTGCTACTCTCCTCATTTTTTTAACTTCAGGAAGTCAGACTTTTCAAGTATATTATTTTTTCACATGAAATAAATAAGAGAGTATTAGCTCTATTATGTAGGTAAAAATGCTGAGCTAGATTATGAGTGATTTGTCCAAACTATCAGATCAAAATTAAACTTGAAGGCGGGGCCGCCCTGCCTAATTCTCGGTGCCCAATCATACAGTATTAAGTCATTTCTGTAAAATCAGTGTAATTGGTGCCAAATTTGAGTTGGCTTGAATTAGGCTTTTTTAAAAGTCTATAAGCAGCATGGCTTTGGAAATGTTTTTAACACATTTGCATTATTTTATTTTTTAGTGCCCGCCAAAAACCCAGAGCTAATTATTTAGAGGACCGAAAGAATGGGTCAAAGCTGATTGTTTTTGTAATTGGAGGAATTACATACTCTGAAATGCGTTGTGCTTATGAAGTTTCTCAGGCACATAAATCCTGTGAGGTTATCATTGGTAAGACTTGCTTTCCTGTCTCCTACCTTTTTAAACAAACTCTAAATGCAGAAATATATATGTAAAACTTTGTCTTGTATTTTATTTTTAGAACTAAATTATTGAATGCAAAAAGCTTTAAGTCATAATATGTTTTAGCTGATGTACTACTAGAATTTTTTCCTGGTCGACCTTTTTTTTTATTTTTTTTTTTTATGGTACATTGGTTAACGAAATCCAAGAAATTTCAGCTGTACTTTTTAACAGTAAGGCATATATATATTTACACTGTGTGTTCACCTCCCATAGTTAGATTTCTTGCTGTCACCACATATTTGACTCCCTTTACCCCATCTGCCTCCACCTTCCCTTCACTCTCTACTCTCTGGTATCTGGTCGACCTTTTTGATAATTTTTTAAAAAATATCCTGCCTTTGAGGGAATGAGCTTCAAAATATTATATTCTTTAAATATCAAATATTTCCTTTAAAATATTATGTTCTGTACTTTTCTTACTCTAATCGTTAAATAATTTTTGAGATAATTTAGTACAAAAATATTTGTAATTGTTTTGTGGCTGTGGACCTGATATTGGCAAGGCCTGTACGGACTTAAGTTTTAAGAATTTCAGTCAAAGCCACTGATATATAAATTCTCCTGACCCAAACCTCAATTTGAAGCACTGCTTAATGGTTAAACAGCGACAGTTCTGTCACAAGGGTAGAATAATCTCCAGTTTTGCTCTTCAGTATATCAATATGTAGCACAAAGTAGAAAAAGCACTAGGAGTGGGCAGAGTTTCTGAAGGTTTACTGAGCATGCTCAGTGAAGAGAAAGGACTGAAATATTATAGGTGGATTTTAGGACAATGTCCTATAGAAATTTCATTAAATTGCCCCAAGTTACTACACTTCTCATATTTGAAGGACAGTACAATATAGTTATGCAGATAGCCAAAGAATATCTATTTAACTGCTGGCCTCTGAAAATTTATCTTTTTCCCATTCCCTACCAGGTTCTACACATATTTTAACACCTAAAAAGCTGTTGGATGATATAAAGATGCTGAATAAATCCAAGGATAAAATCTCCTTTATTAAGGATGAATAGCCTTCGTGTTTTGGTTTGGAGATTCTTATTAATATGTTCAACTAAAATAGATGAAGACAGTGTTGCTATCATGTAATTTAAACATTGTAAATATTTTGTGGAATAATGACTTTTCAAATAAATTTCTTAAAGGGCTATTGACGATTACCTATAATTGGATTTGCCGCTTTTAATAATTTAAATATTGTAATGCTTTGTAGATAATAAGAAATGTTAAAATGCTTTCTAAAAGGAAATTTTTTTATCCTTGGAACAGAATATATTAGAGTTGTGGGTAATTTTTCATAGTTACCTCTATCAGATACTTATCTGTCTTACGCTGAAGTAAGTTTTTTGGGGAAAGAATGATTTTAAATGAAAGGTTATAAAAGTGATAACTGTAAATGTGTATATGTGATAGTGCAGTCTTTCTTTCTACTGAAATTCATAATTTCTTTTATATGTAAAATAACTGAGTCATTAAAGAAATAGAATGATTTCGCAGTACATACTATCTTGCTAGACACTTCTAAAGAACACAATTTTATATAATTTTGAAATAATGTATGTTTAAATTGGAAAACCAAAAATAATTGTGAACATTCTAAGAGAAAATAAATATATAATTAAAAAATTATCTTTGTTAAGATAACCCCTGTTGGCTTTTAAAAGAATAATGTAATGTATGTATAAGGTTGGATAATATGGTCATATGTCACTTTAGCAACAGTGGTATGCTCTGAGAAATGCATCGGTAGGCAATTTTGTCCTTGTGCGGACATCAGTGAGTGCACTTAGCACAAACCTAGTTGGAACAGCCTACCGCACACCTAGGCTGTTGGAATAGCCTGTTGCTCTGAGGCTATAAACCTGTACAGCCTGTTACTGTACAAAACAACACAAGATTAAATCCAGCACAAGAGACAGTAAACAAGTAAACATGAGGCTACTCCTAGTGTAACATGGGCACTGCTTTACAGGAAACTTTTTTTATAAGTAGAAAGAGTATGCTCTGAAATAACAATAAAAAGTATAATGTAGTAAATACATAAACTGGTAACAGTCATTTATTACCACTATCAAGTATTACGTAATGTACATAATTATATTTGCTATGTAGTTTTATATGGCTGGCTATACAGTAGGTTTGTTGATACCAGCATCCCATAAACATGTGAATAATGTCTTGCGTTATGACATTATGACGGCTATGATGTCACTAGGTAATAATTTTTCAACTCCATTATAGTCTTATGGACTATCGTCATACATGCGGTCCATTGTTGACCAAAGTGTCATTACGCCGCGCATGACTGTGTAAGGATATGTATGCACATGTGTTATGGAAAGGGGACATCTTTATTTCAAACTCGTCCTTTTACCTGGCCTCATAATGTTCTGTTATATGATGGACCACAATTTTATATATCACTCGTCTTCAGAGTTTTGCTCTTACAAATAATGGCGCATTGTTTGGGTACGTTTGCAAACTTACACAAATATTTCTATAATATAAATTTCTAGCAACGACATAGTTGGTCAAAGTATTTGTGTGTTTAAAATACTGTAACAGATACACATTTTTAATTTTTATATAGATAAACCCATCACTTTTCCTTTGTGGTTTCTGAATTTTGTGTTATACTTAGAAATACCTTTTGCACCCAAGATTACTAGTTCACCCATTGTTTCTTTTAGAACATTGTGATAGTTTCATTTTATTTTTTTGCAGGTAACTCATTCATCTGGAATTGATTTTAGTGTGAGAATGAATGTATGCTAGATATTGTCTCTTGGCACTTAGCATTATGTCCCATGCCTCCCATCCCATACCACAGGGGATGGAAGGCTAAAAATGAAGCTTTGCAGACTCAGAGGTAAATATGGTTCTGAATAGGTTAAATTCTTCCAATAATTTGGTGAAGATTTGAGAGGTAAGAGGCAGAGGGCATATACTATGGCTATGCCAGTGGACAGGTAAGCTCCTGCCTATGCCAGTGGACAGGTAAGCAGCCAGGCTCCACATTTCAGTATCTGTCTGCTGCTTCATGGGTGTGAGGCAGTGCTCATGGCAGCAGCATCACTAGCTTCCTGTGCCCTGGATCACAGATGATGATATGACCTTGGTTTTAAAAAGCATGGTGATCTCCAGTTTCTGCCCTTACAGATTTTCTGAAGATTTTTAAGGACCTAATTCTCTGTGTGAAATCTCTTTCTGCTTGAAGTATCTAGAGGAGTTTCTGTTCCTACTGTGAACCCTGACTGATACAGTGTTTAACAGGAATCCAGCTTTATTTCTGTCTAAACAGCCAGATATTGTACCAGATTTTTTTATTTCTTTTCCCTAGATAATCTGAATTATTACCTTTGTCATAGGCTAAATTTGTGTTTGTATTTTGGTTTATTTTCTGGATTCTGTTGAATAGGCATATAGTATTTCTTTTTCCCTATGTATTTCAATTCATTGTATGTTTTAATATATGATGGATATAATCTCTACTCCACCTACACCTAAATTACTGTGATTTTTCAGAAATTTTCTGGCTATTACATTTTTCTAAATTAACTTTAGCATTATTTTGTTAATACCAGAAGTTATTTTGGTATTTTCATTAGGTTTGCAGTTAATTTATAGGTTAACTTAGAAAAATTGACATCCTGATAATATTGAAACTTGATATTCAGGAATATGGAATGTCTTTTCATTTACTTAAGTCTTTATGACTTTTGGCATCTTCATTTTCTTCATACAGGTACTGCATATTGCCATATCTTTCATGGTTCCATGTGAATTGGATCTTCTTTTCAAATAGATTTTTTATATAAAGTTGTTTTTGAGATAAAATTTCATAACTTGCTATTTTACTAAGTAGTGATGAAAAAATATTGATGTGCAAATGCTTTCTTAGTGCTCTATATGTACCAGGCAGCATTTTTTTTTACACCATAGTATAACTTTATTTGATTGTGAGCTTCGTGAGGGCTGAGGCTATATTTTCTTTTTCTTTTTTTATTAAAAATGATTGGGGTGACATAAATAAAATCAAGTAAGTTTCAAGTGTACAATTCAACAAACAGTATGTCATATATATATTGCATTGTATGTTCACCACCCAAAGTTAGATTTCCTTCCATCACCAAATATTTTACCCCTATCTCCCTCCTCTCCCCCTCCCTCTTCCCTCTGGTAACCACTAATCCACAGTTCGTCTCCATGAATCTCTGTTAATTTGTCCTGTTTGTTATCTTCGGTTTTATATCCCACATATGAGAGAGATCATATGGTTTTAAGCTTTTTCTGTCTGACCTGGCTTATATCGATCCATCTATGTTGTCGCAAGT